>NC_136503.1:79271329-79291329 GCF_053919585.1 Euprymna scolopes
CTAAACTACCAGGGAAGTTTATTGACGAATTAAAAAAAGACTTTAAAGAGGTATTCTCTGAAGGTTTGGGTTGCTGCACGAAAACGGAGGTGAAATTTGAACTAAAGGAGGAAGCTAAACCAGTTTTCAAACCCAAAAGAAAGGTTCCATATTCAGCATTAGAAACTATGGAGAAAGAATTAAAGAGACTTCAAGATATTGGAGTAATAGAAAAAGTGGACTACTCTGAATGGGCTTCACCCACGGTTTACGTTAAGAAGAAAAATAATAAAATCAGGGTATGCGCGGACTTTTCGACAGGTCTAAATGATTGTCTCAAGGAGCATAACTAACCGCTTCCTACCCCAGAGGAAATTTTTTCGAAGTTAAGCGGAGGAAAATTTTTTACAAAAATTGATTTGTCTGAAGCGTATTGGCAAGTAAAAGTCCAGGAAGATTGTGCTAAGTACCTGACATTAAATACCCATAAGGGACTATTTTCACTAAAACGTTTGCCTTTTGGTTTAAAAGTAGCCCCAAATTTGTTCCAGCAAATTATGGATACAATGCTAGCAGGTTTGGATTTTGCTATGGCTTATCTAGATGACATCCTTATAAGAAGTAAAAATGTGGAAGAGCATAAGATCCACATTGGCAAAGTATTCGAGAGAATATCAAACTATGGATTGAAAGTGGCTCTCGAAAAATGTAATTTTGGGATGGACAAAATTGAATATTTGGGACAAGTGATTGATCGAAATGGTAGAAAACTTAATCCTAATAGGACTGAAGCAATCAAAAACATGCCTAGACCGGAAAATATAGTGCAGCTACAGTCATTTTTGGGACTAGCAAATTATTATAATTCTTATATCCCAAATATGCATGAACTAAGAGCACCTTTAAACGAATTATTGAAAAAGAATAAAAAATGGCTCTGGACAAAAGAATGTGATGAAGCATTCATAAAGATTAAAAAATGTCTGTTATCGGAGTTAGCACTAGCTCACTACGATCCGAAAAAAGAATTAATTGTAGCAGCAGATGCGAGCGAATACGGTTTAGGTGCTGTGCTACTACACAGACTCAAAGATGGATCGACTAAACCAATTATTCATGCCTCAAGGGTTTTGCTACCCGCAGAAAAAACTATAGTCAGATAGAAAAAGAAGGTCTGGCAATGGTATACGCCATGAGGAAATTTCATAGGTTCATCCATGGAAGATTTTTTAT
This sequence comes from Euprymna scolopes, assembly GCF_053919585.1. Classification (NCBI taxonomy): domain Eukaryota; kingdom Metazoa; phylum Mollusca; class Cephalopoda; order Sepiida; family Sepiolidae; genus Euprymna; species Euprymna scolopes. The sequence goes on from NC_136503.1 coordinate 79,272,542, forward strand.
CTTGGAAACGGACCACAAACCTTTGTTATCGATTTTTGGTTCCAAAAAAGGAGTTCCTACTCATACGGCTAATAGGTTACAAAGATGAAGCATGATTCTGTTAAATTACAATTTTAAAATGAAACACCTAGCATCCAGCAAAATTGCACACGCAGATGGTTTGTCCAGGTTTATCCCAAATAAAACTGAATTACTTGAAGAAACTGTTATAGCTGCACTAAAAGAAGAAAATGAACTAACAGATATATTAATAAATACTGTTAGGGAACTTCCGGTAACACTTGAGGAAATAAAGAAAGCAGCAAGAACAGATGAATACATTAACAAAATAAAAAAACAAGTGGGACAAAAAGAAAAGAAGAGGAAAGGATTAACAGTTTTTCCATTTTCAAAGTGCGATGAAACTCTAATGTACGCAGATAGAGTGGTAATACCTCAAGTATTACAGAAGAGAATTTTAAAAGAATTCCACATGGGACATCCTGGAATCTCCAGAATGAAAGCACTAATGAGAGCATATACGTACTGGCCTGGAATGGATCAGGACATAGAAAAAATGATAAAATTATGTAAGGGTTGCCAACTAGCAGCAAAAGCGCCGCCCACTAAGACGCAACCTTGGCCTAAAACAGATATACCATGGACGCGGATCCATATAGATTACGCAGGACCTCTAAAAGGATATTATTACCTGGTAATAGTAGATAGCATGTCGAAATGGCCAGAAATTTTTAAATTCAAACATCCTACAGCGGCAAACACAATAAAGGAGTTGGACGAGGTATTTGGGCGTTTTGGCGTACCAAAAACAATTGTTAGTGATAATGGCACCATGTTCAAAGGTCAAGAATTTAAGATCTACTGTGAGTCACTGGCCATAGAGCATATCACAACACCAACTTTTAGCCCTCGATCTAACGGACAAGCTGAAAGATTTGTCGATACTTTTAAACGAAAGTTAAAAAAGAACGATAACATCGACACGGAAGAAAAAAGTCTTCAGAAAATTTTAGCAGTGTACAGGATAACGCCTAATCCGAATACAAATGCAAATTTATCCCCAGCGGAAATAATGTTTGCCAGAAAAGTGCGCTCTGTGTTCGACCGGTTAATTCCGAGTAAAAAAGTAAAAAAAAAAGTGTAAAAGATAATGTACGATACAAGATATATAAGGACGGGGATAAAGTTTTTTTCAACAATTATCGGGCAGGGAAGAGTTTTTGGGAAGAAGGCATAATCTCAAAAAGAATTGGAAGAATGGTCTACATTATAAAAGGTCAGACATTTTCCCACAAAAAACATATAAACCAACTCAGACCTGATATACTGAAATAGTTAAAAACAATGAAGTACCGATGGAAGTACTGTATGACATTTTTCACATAGAGCCTCCAAAAAAGGAAGCACCAGTAACTGAAAATACAAGTCACTCTCTAAAATAAAAAAATTCGCAAACGCAAATTTTAAGGAGAAGTGAAAGAAAAAGAAAAAGAACTGAATTTTTTGGACAAAGTCAAAAAAGAAAAAAATGGTGAAGCGAAATTCTAGGGAAGAATTTAGCTTGGGGGGAAGGTGATATAATGGACTGATCCAACACCCCTCAAATGAATGGACTGTTACGTCTATAAAAAGACAAGCAAACTCTCCTCACGTGGGAGACAGAATTTAGTACTAAGCTGTCAATGGACGCTTAGAAATGTGTGTACCTTTTTACCTAAATAAACCTTTTCTGTACAACCCCAGTAATGACTTGTTATTCATATAATCTACGATATAACAATATGTAATATGTATATATGTAATATGTAAAAGTAAGATATATATGTAATATAAATATGTAATATATATATGTAATATATATACATGTAATATATATATATATATGTAATAAATATATATATCTAATATATATACTACATATATATATAATATATATATGAAATAAATATGTAATATATATATGAAATATATGTGTAATATATATATATGAAATATATATGTAATATATATATATGAAATATATATGTATATATATGTGTAATATATATATATGTATTATATGTATAATATATATATGTAATATATCATCATCATCATGTAATATATATATGTAATATATATATATATATATATGTAATATATATATGTAATATATATATGTAATATATATATAATATATATGTAATATATACATATATATGTAATATATATATGTAATATATATATGTAATATATATATGTGATATATATGTGTGATATATATGTGTGATATATATATGTAATATATATATATGTGATATATATATATATGTAATATATATATATATGTAATATATATATGTAATATATACATGTAATATATACATGTAATATATATATGTGATATATATATGTAATATATATATATATATGTAATATATATATATGTAATATATATATGTAATATATATGTAATATATATATGTAATATATATGTAATATATATATGTAATATATATATGCAATATATATATATGTAATATATATATGGAATATACATGTAATATATATATATGTAATATATAATTGTAATATATATATGTTATATACATATGTAATATATACGTTATATATATATGTAACATATATATGCAATATATATATGCAATATATATATGCAATATATATATGCAATATATATATGTAATATATATATGTAATATATATATGTAATATATATGTGATATATATATGCAATATATATATGCAATATATATATGTAATATATATATGTAATATACATATGTAATATATATATATGTAATATATATATATTTAATATATATATGTAATATATATATATTTAATATATATGTAATATATATATATTTAATATATATGTAATATATATATATATATGTAATATATATGTAATATATATATGTAATATATATGTAATATATATGTAATATATATGTAATATATATATGTTATATATATGTAATATATATATATGTAATATATATATGTAATATATATATATATATATATGTAATATATATATATGTAATATGTATATATGTAATATACATGTAATATATATGCTATATATATGTGTTATATATATGTAATATATATATGTAATATATATATGTTATATACATATGTAATATATATATGTTATATATACATGTTATATATATATGTATTATATATATGTAATACATATATGTAATATATATGTATGTAATATATATGTTATATATATGTAATATATATGTAATATATATATGTAATATATATGCAATATATATATGCAATATATATGTATGTAATATATATATGTTATATATATGTAATATATATGTAATATATATATGTAATATATATGTAATATATATATGTAATATATATGCAATATATATATGCAATATATATGTATGTAATATATATATGTTATATATATGTAATATATATGTAATATATATATGTAATATATATGCAATATATATATGCAATATATATATATGTAATATATACATATGTAATATATGTAATATGTATATATATCTAATATATGTATTATATATATGTAATATATATATGTAATATAGATATATATGTAATATATATATGATATATATATATGTAATATATATATATGTAATATGTATATTTATATATATGTAATATATATATATATGTAATATATATATATATGTGTGTGTGTGTGTGTGTGTGTGTGTGTGTGTGTGTGTGTGTGTGTGTGTGTGTGTGTGCGTGTAATATATAGGAAATTTATTACTGTGAGTCCAGAATGAGTTTACATATTGTTTCAACTAGGGGGAAATCCTCAAAAAGAAAAGGAAATATCCGACTAGCTTCGTCAGAATTCATAGATGGGCTGAGTTATAATACCAAATAAGAATTAATTAATCGTAGCAGATGAAGAGGGGTTAGATAAGAAGGGGGAGTGGAAGGGAGAGGAAGTTGGAATTTGAAGTAGTAGGAGTGTATATATTAAGAGGGGGGTTATTATTGAATATTAATTATGTGTTGGAGCTTATACCGGTTCTTCTAGTTTATAACGGTTTAAAATTAAAAGACGCTATTCTTATTTATAACGGCATGAGTTTAAGCAGCAGTTACCAGTTAATTTAGTGGATCACCATGGCAACAAGTTACAGAATCAGTGTTATTCGGCGTGGTGTGGTGGGAGGAGGAAGAAGGGGTTGCAAATGGGGTTTAAAGTGATGTAGCCGTGCGGGGGGGATTGAAAAATATTTATTGTTTTTTATTTATTATTAATTAAGTTTTGAATCGTCGGACGTTGTAGTTGAAAGAAAGAGAGAAGGAAATAGGAGGATAAATTAATGAATTATACGTTACAGGTTTATTTTGATAATATAAAGATAGGTAAGAATATCAGTAAGTTAATCAAATAATAAATTAATAAAATTATTAAGGAAACGTTTATGATAAGTAAATAACACATACACACAAATACAAACACACGCATACACATGTACCACATACGTACACACATCAATGGGGGAAGAGCACGTGCCTGAGTATATATACATACACAAATACGTAAATATATATAAATAAGCTTCGGCTTAAAAAAAATAATTATAGAGAGAATTAGTGAGAGGTAAAATTAAAAGAAAACATATAATATATGTAGATGGTAAATTAAATAATTAATTGTATCATGTAGATGGTAAATAAATGATTAGTTGTTAACAAGTAAATAAAAGACCGAGGAGTACGTCAGAGGATACCAATTGTGATAAAGACGTAACTAAAACATTAGAAATCAAGACCTGACCATCAAAATAGCCAATAAGTAACTATGAGGCGAGAACTCTGAGATTGGCAGATTATAAGAATAAACATATTACCGAAATTATGGGTTGTAAATGTGTGGTAGATATGACTGCGGCGTCGTATATGAGTTATAGTATTCAGGTTAAGGGGCTGTTACTTAAGGGGCTTAGGGGGTAAAGTTACGAGGGGTTTGGAAGTTATTGTGATAAGATGTGATAAGGGTTGGGATTTAGGTTTTAAATAATGAAATAAGGAGTGAGTTAGGCAAAAAAGGGGGTACAGGAATGAGTTAGGCAAAGAAAGATGCAGCTAAAAAGTGGTGGGGATAAATAGGTGGGGGTTCTGTGGAGGGGTTCTTTTAGAATGAATGGGGGTATATATAGTTCCGGTTGTAAATAGGGGGTGTGTAATTAAGGATCAAGTGAGTTGTGCGTTATTCTATAATTGGGAAATTATGTTATTGGTATGCAAACGGTATAGTGTTATATTTTAGGGGTAGGTTATAGGTATTACTAGAAGGGTGAGAAGTTACTTAAGAGGTGGGATTTATAATGTTTAAAATTAAGTTAGGTTTCAGTGTTTTTATTTAGAAGTTTGTCTCTATGTCTAAAATTAGTAATCGGTAATTTTTCAGTTAAGCATACATAGCATGAGGAGTTTAGTGATTTACAGGTACTAGCTCTATTCAGAATTTCCCAGCTAATAATTGGGGTGAGGTTGTTACGGGTAAGTAGTAGATAGTGGTTAGTTAGTGAAGTACTATTGGGGTGGTTGGGGTTATTTAGGGAGCATTTATGCACTCTAAATCTGTCTTTGAACACAGTGCTTGAGAGGCCAATGTAAAGTTTTTTGTTTTGTGGGTCTTCAGCAGGGGCAATAGTTGCTTTGTAAACCACATTAGTTGAGAGACAATTTTGTTGGAGCGGGCATTGGGCTTTGTTAAGGCAGTTACCGTTTTTTGACTATTGTTATTATAGTTGTGGTTATTTAGTATTTTATTGTTGTGTTTTTTTATTTTATTTTCTAGATTAGTTGTGCAACTCTAGCTAAGCTTAATAGTGTTCTTATTAAAAATTTTATGTAGAATATTGCTAGGGGGGAGTGATGGTTAAGAAGCAGGAAGAATTTTTTACCTAATTTAGTTTTTATCATATTATTATAGGGAGGGTTAAACCAGAGGACTTTGCGGGAGCTGTTATTCCTATTTGTATTATTGGGTTTATTAGGCTCCAAGTATGTGATATTAATGTTGGGATATCCAGATTCCTTTAAAACATTTTCAAAAAAGGGTTTGTGTGGGTTAAAAATTCTGGGATTAGATGAGTTTGTGCTAAGCCTTTTTTTCTATTGATTTAATAATGTGTTTGGGGGTGGTTGGGCATAGGGTGTATATATAGGAGGTATGTATTATTTTTGGTGTATGGTTCGTAGGTATTATTAGGGAGGTTGAAGGTAACATCTAGAAAGTTTACTGTTTTTAAGTTGGAAGTTACTTCAATCTTTAGATCCATATTCTTCAATTCCCTGATGATGTTCTTTTTAATGCCTTCGCACTTTGGGTCGTTGGAGTTTTCAACAATGATGGGGCCATCATCTCTGTAAAGTCCCACGTTGTTGTTGGGGACAAACTTTGTGAGATTGTATAGGATGAAAAGGCCTACTAAGTCGGTTGCCTCAGCTGCATCAAGTGCACCCATCGCAAGGTCGAAGGAGGTAGGTTAGTCTTTTTTAGTCCATTGAGAGTCTTGGCTTAGTAGGACAGTTTTACGGCATTTCACAATGATGTCAGTTTCGAATGGTTGAATATCGGAGAAGGTAGAAGCAAAATCCAAGACAATGTCAAAAAGGCGTTTGGAAATAGACGGGTAGTAATTAATTATGTCGAAGTGGATAAATGCAGCCTTGCTCTTGTTAGGTATCTTTTTGAACCAATTAATAGTGTCTTCGGTGTTAATCCACTGGGTTAGGTTGAATTTATTTTTGATTTGTTTATTAATTCTTTCAAGAATTATTTTGCTTATTCTGCCAATTTCAGGTCTGCGGGGTTGATAAGCCTGGTTTGTGGTCTGGTACGGAGTGATGTTTATAGTCTTTGATGAGGAGGTATGCATTTTCAGTAACAAGCTTAGCTACTCTGTTGCTTAAGTTTAAAGTATCGGTGATAATTTTACTATCTATATTTATGTCTTTGATTAAGTCGATATTTGATTTTTTGCATGCTGAGGTGAGATTATCATTAAAAAGTTTTGAATATTTTCGTTTGGAGACTTTGTAAAAATTTTGTCATTTATCAGCCATATGCTCAACTCAAGATGAGGAGCATTATAGTCATCCTCATACAGTACTATTTCGCTGCGTAATATATATATATATGTAATATATATGTAATATACATATATATATGTAATATATATATATATATGTAATATATATATGTAATATATATATATGTAATATATATATATGTAATATATATATATGTAATATATATATATATGTAATATATATATGTAATATATATATATGTAATATATATATGCAATATATATGTAATATATATATTACATATATTTATTACATATATATGTAATACCTATAAGTAATATATATATGTAATACCTATAAGTAATATATATATGTAATATATATATGTAATATATATATGTAATATATATATGTAATATATATATGTAATATATATATATGTAATATATACATGTAATATATATATGTAATATATATATCTAATATATATATGTAATATATATATGTAATATATATGTGTAATATATATGTAATATATATATATAATATATATATAAGTAATATATATATATGTACTATATAAATATATATATGTAATATATATATGTAAATATATATGTAATATATATATGAAATATATACATGTAATATATATATATTACGTATATATGTATATAATATATATATGTATGTAATATATATATGTAATATATATATATATGTAATATATATATGTATGTAATATATATATGTATGTAATATATATATGTATGTAATATATATATATGTATGTAATATATATATATATATATATATATATATATATATATACTCGGGTTTTTGTTATTCAAAAGTAATAAACTAATGAATTCAACGAGGTTGTTAGATAGTGCTCAATAAAAAGAGCTAATAATACTTATTTATTGTTAAATAAACATGTTTACATCCCGCTGCTACAAACAGCCATTTGTTTCAATCAAACAACATATATCATCAGGCAGCGAATTGTCTATTCAAATGTTCAATGAATAATGGATTTTTTTTCTATGAAAACCTTGAAAAAATAATTAAAAAACATAATAACAAAATAATTAAAAAACATAACAAAATATTAAACAAAGTAATATATATATATAATATATATTTATGTAATATTTTATGTAATATATATATAAATATGTAATACATATATATGTAATATATGTAATATATGTCATATATGTAATATATATATGTAATATATATGTAATTTATATATATAATATATATGTAATATATATATGTAATATGTATATTTGATATATATAATATATATATATATAATGTAACAATATATATATGTAATATATATAATATATATATAACATATATGTGTAATATATATATTTAATATATATGTGTAATGTATATACGTAATATATATACGTAATATATATATATGTAATATATATATGTTATATATATGTAATATAAGTATGTAATATATATGTAATATATATATAGTAGTATATATAGTAATATATATAGTAATATATATAATAATATATATAGTAATATATATAATAATATATATATGTGTAATATATTTATATATATAGTAATATATATAGTAATATATATATATGTGATATATTTATATATATATATGTAACATATATATAGTAACATATACATATGGAATATATATATGTAATTCATACATAATATTTATTTGTTAAATATATATTTATATATATATTTATATATATATATATATATATATATATATATATATATATATATATATATATATACACAGTGGGGGTCAAAATGTTTGCAGACATATATTTCTCTATTTGTGTATTAATTTAGCTTTATTTTTCATTTTGGACCCTTCCATCATTTGCTGGTAGCCATTCTGGGTCATTACATTACTACATTTTACGATAAAAGCCAGAATTTTATACTAGTTCGACATTTTCCACGTTTCAGGTGAGTCAAAAATTTATGCAGATAATCTTAATTTATTGATAATCGCTAAAGGAAAGATGTTGACAGATAGGGAGAACGATGAAATTGTTACATTTCTTGCTGCAAAAATGTTTACATTGGAAATTTTGTAAGGTGACACCACCACGATATATTAGAAAAATCAAGAGGAGTTCGCTAGCAAACCCACACAGATCAAGCAAAGCTATTTTCGACCATGCAGGAGTGTCTGGCGTCTCTAAAAGAACCCGAAATCGGATTTTGAAACAGACAGCCGACCAGAGAACACAGACAAAATGTCCTCCTTTGAGTAATATAAACTGTCAGAAGCGACTAGCATGGGTCACTAAATATTTGAAAACCAATTTTCAAAATGTTCTCTGGACTGACGAGGACAAAGCAACCCTCGAGGCCCCGACGGTTGTCTAAGGGATGGCTTCTTAAAGGCAATAGCCCAAGCTTGCGATTCAGACGTCAACGGGGAGGATGAGGAGGAGGAGGAGGAGGAGGATGAGGAGGAGGAGGAGGAGTGATTTGGGCTGGTATTATTGGAAGTGAGATTGTTGGTCCTTTTCTTGTCCGTGACTGTGTCAAAATGAATTCTGTGAACTACTGCAAGTTTTTGGAAGCATGTTTATTGCCCTGGTTGAATTCACAAAATTATGCTGTCAGCCAGAATCTAATTATCCAACAAGACAATCCCCCAAGCCATGCTTTTCGGTTCCCAAAAGCTTGGCTTTCAGACAAAGGGATCTCTGGTGAACGTCTGATGGACTGACCACCTCAGAGCTCAGATTTGAATCCGATAGAGAACCTCTAGTCGATTCTAAAGAGGAAGGTTTACGAAAACGGGCATCAAATTCATAGTAAAAAAGACATTTGGGAAAGAATCGAGAAGGTATCTGCTGAAATCACACCTCAGCAAGTGCATACATCACCATCCTCTGTTGATAGGAGGCTGATTGATTTGATTAAAAATTGAGGAAAGCGAATAAAGGGTTAAATAGTTTCATAAATTCGTATTGTTCTATTAATTGTTATTTGAGTAATAACTATTGTTTTCTTGTAATATATTATAAATACATGTAACTATAATCATGATGACGCAATTTTTCGAATTATATCATGTTTAAAAATGGTATTTATTGCGGATAAATGAGTGCTTGCACACTCTTTTGGTCCATATTCCTTCCTTAAATCATTTAAAGATCCCCCAGTATGTAATATATATGTAATATATATATATACATATATATATATATATATATATATATATATATATATATATATACGTAATATATATGTGTAATATATATATATTTATATATAATATATATATGTGTAATATATATATGTAATATATATGTGTAATATATATATTTATATGTAATATATATATGTGTAATATATATATTTATATGTAATATATATATGTGTAATATATATATATATGTAATATATATATATCTAATATATATATGTGTAATATATATATGTAATATATATATGTGTAATATATATATGTGTAATATATATATATGTACTATATATATATGTAATATATATGTAATATATATATGTAATATATATATGTAATATATATATGTAATATATATATGTAATATATATATATGTAATATATATATGTAATATATATATGTAATATATATATATGCAATATATATATGTAATATATATATATAAGTAATATATATATGTAATATATATGTATGTTATATATATATGTAATATATATATATAATATATATATAAGTAATATATATATGTAATATATATGTAATATATATATATGTAATATATATGTAATATATATATATGTAATATATATATGTAATATATATGTAATATATATATATGTAATATATATGTAATATATATATGTAATATATATGTAATATATATATGTAATATATATGTAATATATATATATATGCAATATAGATATATATGTAATATATATACATGTAATATATATATGTAATATATATATATGCAATGTATATATGTAATATACACATGTAATATATATATGTAATATATATATATGTAATATATATATATGTAATATATATATATGTAATATATATATGTAATATATATATGTAATATATATATGTAATATATATATGTAATATATATATGTAATATATATATATATGTAATATATATATATGTAATATATATATATGTAATATATATATGTGTAATATATATATCTAATATATATATATGTAATATATATAATATATATATGTAATATATATAATATATATATGTAATATATATAATATATATATGTAATATATATAATATATATATGTAATATATATATGTAATATATATATATGTAATATATATATGTAATATATATATATGTAATATATATATGTAATATATACATGTAATATATATATGTAATATATATATGTAATATATATATGTAATATATATATGTAATATATATATGTAATATATATATATGTAATATATATGTGTAATATATATAAATATACATACATATATATATATATATATATGTGTGTGTGTGTGTGTGTGTGTGTAATATATATATGTATGTAATACTAGCATAGATACCCGCGCATCGCACGGGACTTTTCTGCAAACTTAGGTACGCGATTTGTGGGCACCTTTCCAGTAAGTGGATGTTGTAAGAGGGAAGTAAATTTTAACTCGATGCTAAAATCTTATCTAACACATTGAATACTGAAAACATACCACAATCAGATCATATCAGTTTTTCATCATATCCTTTTGTAGAACTTTTCATTGAAGGACCTCGTGGTAAACTACATTTCTGCTTCTTTGATTTGGAGCCAGAATGTAGAGTTTTTATGAACTTCCTGTCCTGAGGGAAACGTAGAACATACGCCAATGATTTTAAACGTCTGGCCTTGTGTTTTATTTATGCTCATTGCAAAACACACCTTCACAAGAAACATTTCTAGATAGTACAATTACAACAACGCCCCAACAACGTGTGGGTGCTCATGTTAGGTTAAATTATCATAGAAAAGTGACCACCCACTTTATTGAAACTAACATTTCTTTAAAAAGTCTCAGGGTCAAGGAGTTCATACCATACAAACGGTAAATTTGCGACGGGTTTGATTATCAGATTTGCTGTCAGAAGAAAAAAATGGGTTTGTGTAAAAAAAAAAAAGACGAAAATAAATGTCTTTTTTATCATAAAAATAATTATTTGTCCAATCATGAGAAAGTGAAAGGAGGCCTGGGGTTATTTTTTTTTTATCGTTTGGCTTTTTTTTGGTGTTTTTTAGTAAATGCACGGGCGATCATCTTGTTTGTCAAACTGTGGAGAAATCCGGGGGGACTCTGAGTTCACTCTCTGCATGAGTACCAAAAGGTTACTTAAAAATTAAGAATCAGCGAAGAAAAAATTACCTCCGACTAAAAAATAAAAATAATAATTAAACTTAGAAAAATATTTCGGAATAAAAACAAATCTATTACAGAAAATATTTAATAATGTGCTCAAAGAATTAAACTATCACAGTTATTCCCCTTGGTTCTGGTTTGAAAATAAAAAGGTTTCAGATTTACGATAATAATAATAAGTAAATTTAAGTTAAATAAAATATAAAATGAAATGAAAATAAACTAAATAATTACATTTTCAAATATATTTTTAAATACTACAGTATTAACGAGACTATTATGTCGAATAAGTAAAATATTCGAGCTAATTATTTAAAATGATTTAATTTAATGTTATATGCCAGTAACCATAACTCAATCGATGTATATGTGATGTGAAGAATGCTATATCCAGAAGTTATACATAAAAATGAATGTCTCCTTTGACAGAAGTATCCTACAATGGGACATAATATTTCTGGGCCAGAGTGATGTACACAAACTATGGACATTTTCCATTTCTTTGATCATACACACGACCGATATTATATATATATATATATAATGTAATATATATAATGTAATATATATAATGTAATATATATAATATAATATATATATATAATATAATATATATATACTGTAATATATATATATATAATGTAATATATATAATGTAATATATATAATGTAATATATATATATATAATGTAATATATATATATATAATGTAATATATATATATAATGTAATATATATAATGTAATATATATATAATGTAATATATATAATGTTATATATATATGTATATAATGTAATATATATATGTATATAATGTAATATATATGTGTGTATATAATGTAATATATATATATATAATGTAACATATATATAATGTAATATATATCTATGTATATAATGTAATATATATACGTATATAATGTAATATATATACGTATATAATGTAATATATATATACGTATATAATGTAATATATATACGTATATAATGTAATATATATACGTATATAATCTAATATATATATGTATATAATGTAATATATGTATATAATGTAATATATATATATATAATGTCATATATATAATGTAATATATATATGTAATATATATAATGTAATATATATATGTAATATATATATAATGTAATATATATATGTAATATATATATGTAATATACATATATGCAATATATATGTGTAATATATATATAGAGAGAGATATGTAATATATATATGTAATATATATATAGATATATATATGCAATATATATATATATGTAATATATATAGATATATATATGCAATATATATATATGTAATATATATATGTAATATATATATAAATATATATATGTAAAATATATATATATGTAATATATATATAGATATATATGTAATATATATATATGTAATATTTATATAGATACATATGTAATATATATATATATATATATATATATATATATATATATATATATATATATATATATATATATATATATGTAATCTATATATATAAAAATGTAACTCTTGGTTCGTTCGGAATTAATTGTCTGAAAAACCACTAGACGGATGGCTTCCACGTTTTGGTATAATATGTTTACTATATCCATGTGTGTTTTTATATATTTCTTTTTAATTATAACATTATACTTAATTTTTCTATGATAAATAGGTGGATTTCTTTGTACCGAGAGGCCATTTTTTTTATTTAGGGACAATTATTTATTACCGCTTCCTGTCACGTGACTAGTGTTACAATTTAGCGGTTTTCCTGCTAGATCTTGAGATTTCGTTTACAATCTAGCGGGAAATTCTAGAAAATCTGGAGGTATTTGGCACCCACACACCTGCATTAGATTATTAAAAAATAAAGAAAAGCGGGGTTTGTATTACTGTACACATAGATTCGAAAAAGTTGTTAAAAAACAAATATATAACAAATAAATGTTATCAAATGCAAGATAAGTTACTTTTCTGCCAAACTGGATATATTTTTCGTGTTTTTATTCAATGTAACATATTTATTCAGCTCGAAAAACATACAGTGTTTACCGATGTATTGGAAAATTCAAGATGGCGTCTCACACCCTCTTTAACACCGTAAGTTTGGAAAAAGGTGTTATAAATAAAAAAACTATACAAAATACTATTAAAAACCCGCCGAATATATGTCAACCTATGTCACAGTATTGAGCGAGTTTTTAACAGTATTTTATCCGATTTTCTATTTATAATATCTTTTCCCAAACTTACCGTGTTAAAGAGAGAATCAGACTCCATCTTGAATGTTCCAATACATCGGTAAACATTGTATGGTTTTCGAGCTGAATAAACATGTTACATTGAATAAAAACACGAAAAATATATCCAGTTTGGTAGAAAAGTAACTTATCTTGCCTTTGATAACATTTATTTGTTATATATTTGTTTTTTGACAACTTTTTCGAATCTATGTGTACAGTAATACAAACCGATAGTGAGAAAACACGGAACATTATGGAGTTTTTTTTGGGGGGGGGGGTTAGCGATTTTTGAAAATTTCAGACGATAAGTTAAAAATCTAGCGATTTTCTGGACATTTCTTTCTCCTGATCTCGCGGTTTTTTTTTTTAAATCTCAGTTGACAACATTGCATCACTAAAAAAACACTGCAGGCTTAATGTAAACAGAATGTGTTTACAATATCGGTAAATTTTCAATGGGTTTAATTACATGATTATTGATAATGTAACCATGTGATTGAACTTTAATTTAAATTAACCACACGTGGTCGCAAAATGAATGCCGACACTCAAAGGGTATACACATTTTGACTCCTCCCTTTACTTAAAAATTCACCAAAAGTCAGGAAATTAACGAATTTTAATGAAAATTGCAGTATTTTTCAAATAATGGACGCAGAATATAATGAACTAATTATTTTTACTTAACTCTTAGTGAAAATGTTTTATTTTCTTTAAACAAAAAATACCTTTACTAAAGTTATGGTCTTCAGTAGTAAATAAAAAACGCAAGAATTTATTTTTGCTTTTTTTTAAAGCATCGTAATTTGTAACAATAAAAAATAATTTTTATAGTAACATTACGAAAAAAGCCCCTAAAGTCCGTATTAATGAATTCGATATAACTCGAAGAAAAATGAATTCTCGGATACTATTCAGGAAATTAAAGATTCAATTAGATTCCTATTTCAGTCACCTAAATTATTTAGGGTGAAATGTGTTTAGGAATTTATAGCCAAACCTAAATATTTTTTTTTTGGTAAATATCCAGATACGCTACTACAGAACACCGACCACTCTAATTTGTTTGGGGGGGATGTGATGTTGGGCGCGCGCGCCCCCAATGTACAAAGTAAAATCTTCGGAAAATGTTAAATGGTGTTCTAATTGGTAAATGTCGGTGCGTTACTAACGGAAAATTTGAAAATTCGATGTTCCAGGTAAAAAAAAAAAAAAAAAAAAAAAACCAGATAAATCACCCCCCTACTCCAACTTGGTGTGCTTTCCTTTTCTTATTTTATTTCTTTTTCAGCTAATTTTAAATTTTCCACCCAAAAAGCGCTATAATGTATTTTTGAAAATTAGAAAATTCTATGTCCTGGAAAAAAAAAATCCCCTCCCCCCCAACGTAGTTTGCTTGGTAAAGCCGTCGTTTATGCTACAGCGTGCATGCGCGTAGCATAAACGGATGCTGCAAAATGGTAGAAAGAAGTTCGTGGGTTCAGGGGTAAATACCATGCAAACGGTAAATTTGCCCTAAGTTTGACTATCAGATCCGTTATCAGCGACTTCAATATATAAAAAAAACAAATTAGAGTGGTCGATGTTCTGTAGTAGCGTATCTGGATATTTACCATTTTTTTTTTCTTGCTTAAAAAAAATAGCATTAATACAGTAAGTTAGGTAAACTGAACTTTTTCGTTTAAAAATGGAATTATTTCCATTTCGTTATTAACTTTTAAAAAAAATTTTTTTTTTTTTTAATAAATATTTTGTGGGGTTTGTATTACTGTACACATAGATTCGAAAAAGTTGTCCAAAAAGAAATATATAAGAAATAAATGTTATCAAAGGCAAGATAAGTTACTTTTCTACCAAACTGGATATATTTTTCGTGTTTTTATTCAATGTAACATGTCTATTAAGCTCGAAAACCATACAGTGTTTACCGATGTATTGGAACATTCAAGATGGAGTCTGATTCTCTCTTTAACACGGTAAGTGTGGGAAAAGATGTTATGAATAAAAAACCGGATGAAATACTGTTACAAACTCGCTCAATATATGTTACCGTGACATAGGTTGACATATATCCGGCGGGTTTTTAATAGTATTTTGTATAGTTTTTTATTTATAACACCTTTTTCCAAACTTACGGTGTTAAAGAGGGTGTGAGACGCCATCTTGAATTTTCCAATACATCGGTAAACACTGTATGTTTTTCGAGCTGAATAAATATGTTACATTGAATAAAAACACAAAAAATATATCCACTTTGGCAGAAAAGTAACTTATCTTGCCTTTGATAACATTAATTTGTTATATATTTGTTTTTGGACAACTTTATCGAATCTATGTGTACAGTAATACAAACACCCATTTTGTGTTTTATATACATAAAGTACAATTGTTGAATGTTACTGTTTTGATTATATTCGTTTGGGGGGCACAATTAAACAATTAAGAAAGATTAAAATGAAGCGAAATTTAAGTTTCCGTTCCATTTTTACAACAACCGTAAGACAGTGCATACTCAGCAAGTTTTATCGTAATTTATAAGCATACTGAAACACTAAATCAACATTTTATTTATTTTTTTGCATAATTAATGATGGAAGTATTTTTCTGTTTATTTTCTTAACATCTGTTAAAAAAATATAAATAATTTGTACATTCGCTTGAAAAAAAGAATCAAACTTTTCTCTACTTTCACATGTGTCCATTTAAACAAACTGAGCCACAGCAACGCGTGGCCGGGTACAGCGAGTATATATATATATATATATATATATATATATATATATATATATATATATATATATATGTAATATATATATATGTAATATATATATGTTATATATATATATGTAATATATATATATGTAATATATATATATTTAATATATATGAATACGTAATATATATATGTGATATATATATATAATATATATGTAATATATATATGTACTATATATATGTAATATATATATATGTATATATAATATATGTGATATATATAGGTAATATATTTGTGATATATATATGTAATACATATATATATATTACATATATATATGTAATATATATATATATATAATATATATATGTAATATATATATATGTAATATATATATATGTAATATATATATGTAATATATATACGTAATATATATATGTAATATATATACGTAATATATATACGAACTATATGTATAATATATGTATATATGTTATATATATGTAATATAGAGAAAATAAAAAGGAACAAACCGTATTATGTGTTCATCAACGTTTCGTCTTTATTTACAGACGTCCTCTGGATGAAAGGAAGTCTCGAAATAAAGACGAAACGTTGATGAACACATAATACGATTTGTTCCTTTTTATTTTCTCTATTTTGTCGAATACTATTTCCATTATTTTCATCATATGTAATATATATATGTAATATATATATTACATATATACGTTACATATATATATTACATATATATTTTATAGCGAATTACATATATATATATATATATTACATATATATATGTAATATATGTATGTGTAATATATATATGTAATATATATATATAATATACGTATGTAATATATATTACATATATATATATATATTAGATAGATATATATATTACATATATATTACATATAATACATATATATTACATATATGTGTATTACATATATATATGTGTATTACATATATATATATGTGTATTACACATATATATGTGTGTATTACATATGTATATATATGTATTACATATGTATATATGTATTGCATATATATATATTACATATATATAACATGTATATATATTACATATATATAACATATATATATTGCATATATATAACATATATATATTACATATGTATATTAAATATATATTACATATATATATATAACATATATATATTACATATATATATTACATATATATATTACATATATATATTACATATATATATTAAATATATATATATTTATTACATATATATATTACATATATTACATATATATATTTATTTCATATATATATATTACATATATTAGGTATATATATATATATTAC
>NC_136503.1:79296329-79318829 GCF_053919585.1 Euprymna scolopes
AAGAGAATTAGTTAAATGAAAATGATATCAGATAAATCGAGGATTGAACCCTGTAGATAAGTTGTAAAGAACAATAGGTTTTTAATGGAATGTCTATTTAAATTGTTAAGTCTTTTAAAATATTTTATCGGATCAGATCAGATCAGTCAAAGCGCGGAGAAGCAGAGAGCATCGGACCGATTCTGGGAAGCGAGATATTTAGAGGTAACCATGTAAACAGCTTTGCATCCCTGAAGTGAAGCAATCGTTAGATGGAAGGAAATTTTACGATTTATGTGTCCATAAAAATATCCTGTCGCCACCAACTTCTTCAGATAACTTTCCATTTGATTTTAGCAACAAAAAGTATATTTTTAACACAATAAACATGGAATTTGTGGAAAATGAATTTCCAAACCATGCTTCAACCCTTCCGCCATCTTTGCTAAGTTTTGTTTTAATGTAATATATATATATATATATATATATATATATATATATACATATATATATATATATATATATATATATGTAACATATATATATGTAACATATATATATATGTAATACATATGTAATATATATATGTAATATATATATATACATGTAATATATATACATGTAATATATATACATGTAATATATGTATATATATATGTAATATATATACATGTAATGTATATATATATGTAACATATATACATGTAATATATATATATATATGTAATATACATATGTAATATATATATGTAATATATATATGTAATATATATGCAATATATATATATAATATATATGTAATATGTATATACGTAATATATATATATGTAATATATATATAATATATATAATATATATATATATGATATATATATATATATATGTAATATATATGTAATATATATATGTAATATATATATATGTAAGATATATATATATGTAATATACATGTGATATATATATATGTGATATATATGTGATATATATATGTAATATATATGTATTTAATATATATATATATATGCAATATATATATAATATATATGTAATATATATGCAATATATATGCAATATATATGTAATATATATGTAATATATATATATGGAATATATGTAAAATATATATATATGCAATATATATATATAACATATATATATTACATATATATATGTAATATATATATATATTTAATATATATGTGTAATATATATATATGTAATATATATATGTAATATATATATGTAATATATATATAATATATATATATGTGTAATATATATATGTAATATATATATGTAATATATATATGTAATATATATATATGTAATGTATACATGTAATATATATGTAATATATGTGTAATATATATATATGTAATATATATATATATGTAATATATTATATATGTAATATATATATATATGTAATATATATATGTAATCTATATAATACTAAAAGTCTATGGATCTTGTATGTTTGCAATCAGATTTCCGGTTTTCAACATCCGGTTGCGCATGCGTAAATAGCAACGTCTTCAATCTGTTATTCCAATTCCGGAATTTTTATATCGCTTTTAATACAAACAATTTCATTTAATTTGATCAAATAGTTATTTATATATACAAATAATACATAGATTCATAGATAATTATAATATATATTATAAAATCTATTTATCTATGAATCTATTAATAATATGAAATATTACCCTATACAATTTATGGAAAGAAAACACCTCTCACTTTCCCTCTAATAGATTTCAACACTCCTACTCCCTCTGTTTTCGTTACGTACGCGAGAAATAGTTACGTGTATGTGTGAGAGAGAGAAAAAGAGAGCGATGTAAAACTAGATAGAGTTATCCCCCTTAACTAATGCAGACCTTTTTACTAGAGGGCGTTATTACAAAAAAATTTCTTTTTCTACTTCCCATGTTTTTTAAAGTCGTCTGCTTACATTTCCAAACGGAAAGCTGAATCGGTAAATGCACACATTTCTATTACATTAAATAGTGTTTTCCTTTACACAATGGGTACTGAATGTTTGCTTAAATTAAATGAAAAAAGTTACATTTTATTTTCATTTTCTATTTAAAAAGCCATTATTAACATGTGGAGAGTGTTTTTTTAATTATTCTGTACTTTCAACTAACAATTTCATTTAAAAGATGATATATCAAAATTTGAATTTAACTATAATAAGGATTATGATACCTGTTCAGTGCATATTTACCTATAAGTATGACCAACCACTTATAATTCAGTAACTGTAATTTAAAAAAAAATAACAATTATAATAAACAGAACGACTCATAGAAATCTATCTATATTCTTTTTTCATTTTAATATACTTTCATAGAAATGCTTCTGTTATGTAAAAAAAAACTATTTTCTTTATGCCACAAGTGTCACGCTCATACATGAATTCCATAGCTAATATAACGTACTGACCCAACGGGTCACGGGTGGTCTAGTATATATATATGTAATATATATATATGTAATATATATATATGTAATATGTATGTGTAATATATATATGTAATATATATGTAATATATATGTAATATATATATGTAATATGTATATGCAATATATATATGTAATATATATATGTAATATATATATGTAATATGTTATATATGTAATATACTATATATGTAATATATATATGTAATATATATAATGTATGTAATATATATATGTATATATGTAATATATATATGTAACATATCTATATATAAGTAATATAACTACTTCATTTACTCACATAAATTAATATACAAATGTATAAATTTGTGCGTAAACTTAAAGTATTTACTTCAACAGTGCTCAATGCGTAGGTAGAGCTAGTTTGTAAGTTATATAATATATATGGCGATTAAACTACACTGAATATTTCGCGTTTCATCCACTCTATGATTCTTCAGGCTTATGCGAGAATTGTGTGGTTGTCTATCTTTGTTATATACGCACCTTCTGTTGAGTTTTTTGTTAGCCAATCAGCTTTTAATTATCCACCGCACAGTTCCTAATCAGCCAATGAGCAGGACCTTACAGGAGAAAGGCCCATTTGACCTCCGGTTGATCCGTTCCTTTGTGTTTGCTATTTAGCGTAGATATCTAGTGTCTTGACCTTTCTAAATCTAGGTTAATTTTTTTATGTATCCGTATATATATATATATATATATATATATATATATATATATATATATATATATGATAGTGTATGCATAAGCATGTTTATTTATTTATTTGTTTTTTATTTTCTATTGTTATTG
This sequence comes from Euprymna scolopes, assembly GCF_053919585.1. Lineage (NCBI taxonomy): Eukaryota > Metazoa > Mollusca > Cephalopoda > Sepiida > Sepiolidae > Euprymna > Euprymna scolopes. The sequence goes on from NC_136503.1 coordinate 79,299,591, forward strand.
TCAGTTGTAAAATTATTTTGTATCTCTATCCTAGAGTAAATTTTATCCTGTGAACACAGTTGTTCGCTATTTCTCTCCTACCATTTAATAGATGTTGAGGTTCTTTAAAGTATAGGATATCAAATTTTTCGTGAAGGCATACTCTACATAGATCGTCTAGGTCTTTACATGTGTTTGCTTGTCTTACTATTTTCCATTCGACTACCGGTGAACGTCCGCTTTCCTTGAGTATGTAATATTCTTGAACACAAAACGCTCAATCTTAAATAAATGATTTTGACCCCTTTGTCCTAAAAATAAGTAAATAAACACATAAATAATTATAAAATATAGATGCTACTACTACTACTGTTGCTACTACTACTACTACTACTACTACTACTACTAATAATAATAATAATAATAATAATAATAATAATAATAATAATAATAATGATAATAATAATAATGATAATAATAAAGACAGTGGAAGAAATGCAAACAATAATAAGGACAGTGGAAGAAATGCAAACAAGGTAAAAAAGAACTGGATAGACGATACAAACTGAAAGTCAAGGGGTTTGATATAAAGCAGCTTCCAAGATTTAGAGGTCTAATAACAGAATTCAGCAGTTTAGCGACAACAAGTTATTCAAAACAAATCAGTCATGGTTTTTAGCAGTCTGGAAGGAGGGGAAACCAAAATAGTGGCGCCTAACCTTCAAGAAGCTACAAAGTTTAAGTCAAATATATGCTTAGGAGAGATTCCCACAAGGTTGATGCTGACAGGTTCGCTAGAGTAAATGAAAGACTGGAAGGGCATAGAGAAGAGGATATCCACATTTCAGTGGAAATTAAGTGGAAAAACCCCAGACTTGATGGAATTCATGGGTTCTGGTTGCGTTCTTTTACAGGAATCCATGAGATGCTTGCTGTTTCTCTGAATAATTGTGTCACATTGTGCCAGATACCAGAATGGCTTGTACTTGGAGGGACTATTTTAATAATAAAAGATCATACTAAAGGGTTAGATGTTGAAAATTATAAACCAATTGCTTGTTTGAACTTGCTTTGGAAGACATTGACAGGGATAATCAGTTCCAAAGTATATGATCATCTTGAAGTAAATGGTTCACTATCAGTGGAACAAAAAGGCGGGAGTAAAAGGTGTTTAGGAACAAAACACCAATTATCGATTGATAAATGTATTTTAAAGAACTGCAAAAGGATAAAAGCAAACTTGAATGTAGCTTGGATAGATTACAAAAAAGCTTATGATGTGGTGCCGCATTCGTCGGCAGTCAGGACGTTGAAAATAGTAGGTTAGGTTATATATAATTGAGTTCATAGGGAAAAGTATGAGCAGTTGGAAAAGCAACCATTTTTCAGATGGAAAACTGTTAGGGACAGTCAACATAAGACGTGGTATCTTCCACGGAGATTCTTTTCGTCACTTCTATTCATAATAGCACTCATACCATTGACACATACTAAGAGAGACAAAGATGGGACACCAACTGGAGAAGAATGGACCGAAGATCAGCTACGTTATTTGTGGAAGATCTGAAATTGGCAAAACAGAAAAGGAAATTGGCTCTCTGGTTCAAACTGTACAGCAATGGAGTGAAGACATAAACATGGAGTTTAGAATTTCCAAATGTGCAATAGTAGTTATTCTTAAACTGAAATCTAGACTGAATGGTAGGAATCTGTTCTCAGCTTTCAATTGATGGGCTGTTTCTGTAATTCAGTATAGTGCAGCTTTTGTAGCATGGATACAGGAAGAAATAAAAAATTTTTTTAAAAAAGCTGGATAGAGACGCATGGAAACTGTTAGTTAAGTATGGATCACTTCACCCAAAATATAATGTGCTTAGGCTGTATATCACAAGAAAGAAAGGTGGAAGAGTGCTGATTGGGAGAGAGCTTAGAAGTGTTCACCACTAACCTGGCTAACAGTTATGAAGAGTTACTCGCAGCAGTGGTGAAAGAGAAAGAGTTAGATAAAGATTCATTGGAAGATAAGCAGAAGTATAATGAAAGTATCGAAGCAGAAAAGTCGACTGAGTTGGTAAGAATGAAATTTCATGGTCAGTTTAGGCGAGATATTAAGGCACAAAAATGTCGAGACAAGTGTAGTCTAAACGCTACTTGAAAAGAGAATAGAAAATCTTATATTTGCTGCTCCGGAACAGGCACTAAATACAAATGCAATAAATAAAAAGAATTATAGAAACGACTGTTCTGATAAGTGCATGTTGTATGCTATATCTCTTGAAACGGTGGCAGATATTGTTAGTGTGTGTTCTATACTTGCTTAAAAAGAGTACAAACATTGCCATGACAAATTTTGTACAAATCTGCCAAAAGTTTGGAATCCAAGTGACGGACAAATGGTATCAACATCACCCGAAAGGGGTAGTGGAAAGTGAGGACGTTAAAATTCTCTGGGATTTCATGATTCACTGTGACAGAGAGATAACTCACAGGAAACGAGATATTGCAGTTGTGAACAAAAAGACCAATGAATGCCAAGAAGAATGAGAAACTACGGAACTATCAGAAACTGGGGGTGGAGATTGCTAGATTATGAAATAAGTAAAATTCCATTGTTGCAATAAACATAGAAACGCTTGGCTCAATTCCTGATGATCTTATGAAACAGGCAGACTCTTTGGGAATCAGATACAAAATCACTGTACTGCAGAAGTTAGTTCTGCTTGGCTCAGCAAAAATCCTATGCCATGTGTTTCCATCTAATTGACTTTCTGACTATCCTCACTATCTTTGGTGTAAAAGCCTTTTTTGAGAGAAATTAACGGTGTAAAACATCACAACACTGTGAATTTAATGGAATAATAATAATAATAATAATAACAATAATAATAATAACAACAATAATAATAATAATAACAATAATAATAACAATAATAATAATAATAATAATAACGAGAATAATAATAATAATAATAATAACAATAATAATAATAATAACAATAATAATAACAATAATAATAAAAGCAATAACAACAACAGCAATAATAATAATAATAATAATAATAATAATAATAAAACAACAACAATAATAATAATAACAATAATAATCGGCAGGTGCTCCTTCGGTAGCTAGCATGGAGGACCCGGTCGTCATCCTGCGAATGTTGGCCAATTTTCTAATTTCAGGAACTCAAATAACATGGACGCTAAACAGGTAAGTATAACCTCTAATTTCAGGGAACAAAATGATATTGAACAAAGACAGCACAGCCACGATAATCATCAAAAGGGAAACAACCGAAGAAAGAAATGGACAAAAAAAGAGAATAGACTCATAATGGAATGCTACTATAGAAGTCATCCTAAATATAGATATGGAGGTTATCGGAAACGAATGAAGGCACTATGGGACCTATCCAGTGACTTCCATACGACAGAACAAAGAATTGCGGACCAAGCAAGACTGATACTCAAAAAAGGTTGGCTCTCTAAACTAAAACTAACAGAAATACAGCGAAAAATAAATGATGAAACTGAATAAGAAGTATCCCCCAATGGAACCGCACGTAGAGCAACACCACGAGTTGAAGCCCCACAAATAATAACACCAACAAGGGCCAACAAAGAACGAAATCCACAAACGTGGAAACCGAGAGCAATGAAACAGAACTAACAGAAAATGAAGCAAATGATGTGAATAAAATAATGCAGCTGATGAACGAGGACAAAACAAAGCTCCCATCGTTAAGGAACCAAGAGCAGAAGAAACTAAAAACAGAAACAGAGAAGATTAACAAGCTCCTCCCACATATCCCAACAAATACAATCACAGACTTAAACAACCTAATTTACGCAGGCGCTAATATGGTAAGTATAAATCTCAAATCAGAAAAACAACCGGGGACAAGCGGACCGACAAAACCTGGATGAGAAATTAGACTAGAAACCCAAATACACAAACATAAAAAAGAAGCCAAAGTGATCAACAGGAAGAAAGCAATGTGGAGAAAACGGAATATTGAAAATGTAACTGACAGGGAGAGGCTAAACAAGAAACATGAAGAACTGGACCAAAAACTAAAAGCAAAAGAAGCGAGATTGAGACGATGTAGATATAAATCTAAACGATTCAAACAAAACAGAACATTTGAAACTAATGAAAGCCAATTCTACCAAAATGTGAATGGAGGAAAAACAAAAACAGAATAGCCAAACCCGACAGAAACAAAACTCTACTGGAGTAAAATATGGGAAGAGCGACGAGATCGCAATAGAAATGCCAAATGGCTGAAAGACATGAAAGAAGAGTTATAACAAATAGAAGAAGGAACAGTGAATGAAATCAACAAGGAAACCCTAAAGAAAACCATAGGAAAAATGGCAAATTGGAGAGCATCAGGGCACGATGTGATACATGCATACTGGTACAAAAAATTCACAACCTTACATGAAAGGCTAGCCTAAAACCTGAGATGTATATAGGAAGCAAGCGTATCAGACTGGATGATAATGTAGTACTTACCAACAAAACAAACGCCCACGTGTTTGTGCCTTGTGTAGGCATGCGCGACAACAAAACTTGGGTGTTTATAAGCGGAAGTCTCAAGGTTGTCAGGAATCTCCAGGCGCATGCGCAAGAGGAGGGATTGAGAGAGTGGTATAAAAGGCAGGTCGAGTGAGAAGGTTGCTGTTATCATTGGACGTTACAGTGACGCGTGCGTTAGCAGTTGATTAAGAAGCTGTTTTTTTTTTGTATCAAGTTGCGCACCTTGATGAATGTCATATAAGTCGTGCACCTCGGTGAAGGTGAAGGTGATAAGCTATTTCGGCTATTTCGTTTTGTCTCTTTTCCTGGACAACTATGGCTGGGGCAAAGTTTGATTTAAAACTGATACCCGAATTCGACGGATCCACTTCTGTTGTCGACTGAGTCAAAAGGGTTGAGCTGACCTGCAACCTCTGTGAAGTAAAGGGGGTGCATACATGGAGGCGCCCTAAGTGTATATCAGCAACTTAGTGCCATGGAGAAGGCTGATGTTACCTGTATAAAAAATGCTTTATACAAGGCATTTGCCATGGATCCCTGCACGGCCTACGAAACATTTGCCTCTAGGAAGCTCATGCCAGGAGAAACCGTGGACGTCTTCTTCGCGGAACTGAAGAAACTTGCAGTTCTATTTGGCAATGGAGTGTCAGAGCAAACACTGGCGTATGCATTTGTGGCCGGCTTTCCCACCCATGTTAAGCAACTGTTGAGGGCTTCCACCAGCGTATCTGTATCGCCCATGGAACATTTGTTAGAACGTGCTCGAGCCATTATCAGAGATGAGGAGGACCTGAAGGAACCGGTTGTAATGATGGCGCAGGCAGCCAAGACTAATGCTGAAAAGAGTCCCAGTTTGAGACCCACGACCAATGGGAGATGTTTCTGCTGCAGCCAGCGAGGTCATTTCGCAAGAAGTTGTACAAACAAGGGGTGGGGGCACCCACGCTGTTTCCAATGTGGTAGTTATGGACATTTATCCCAAAATTGTGCGGGAAATGCATCAGGGGGCAGGACGTCAGCGCCGCCCTGTTCCCCGGACAATATTTAATTGAGGCGCAACCAACAATAAATGTGTACGTGGACCAAGTGCCTTGTTCAGCTCTTCTCCACTCCGGGTGCTCACACACTATCATGAGTGCCAAGTTGTGTCGAAACTGGACAAAGCAGAACATCAAAGTAACCACAATAGGTGGCAATACGCAAGCTTGCTGTGGCGCCGGAACTGTTAAAGTCCACACAGACTCTGGTGTGGCCGCAGACATTAATGGGCTGGTGATGTGGGGGGATTTGCTGGGATTCGATGTACTGTTGGGATATGATGCTATTAAGGCACTGGGGGGGAGTTGTTATCGGAAGAGATGGGACTGTGCGATTTTTGGAAACCCCAGTGTGTGCTGCAGTTCACATTAATCGGCCTGATTTTAAGGTGGACTACGACCCTCACCAAAAAGCATGGACTGCATCGTGGAAGTGGACAGAAGGAAGGGTGCCAACCAAACTCAAGAATAGCATTGCAGAGTACTCGATACCCGACAAGGCCCATAATGAATACGAGAAGGAACTTGAGGCATGGATCCAGGATGGATGGCTAATCCCCTACCCCAACAAGCTGGGACCACCCAAGGGTCTCATTCCCTTAATGGCGGTAGTCCAGCATAACAAATCAAAAGTTCGTCGGGTGCTGGACTATCGTGAACTCAATAGATACATTGAGACGTACACTGCCGATGCTGACATGTGCGCCAGAAAGCTGAGAGAATGGCGCCAGAAGGGCTCCAATGTGTCTATAGTAGACTTGCGAAGGCTTATTTGCAGGTGCGAGTGGATGAGACATTGTGGTCGTTCCAGACAGTGTGGTTCCGGGGTCAGAGATACTGCCTTACTCGACTTGGCTTTGGGCTGAATGTGGCACCGCAAATCATGAAGACCATTGTAAATGCAGTGTTGTCCCAGGAAAAGACGGCTGAGGACGCAACATCGGCCTATATTGACGATGTGTACGTCAATGAAGATATACAATCTGCGTCGCACGTCAGAGAAAAGTTAGTTCAATTCGGGTTGGAGTGCAAGGATCCCGAACGTCTGAGGGATGGAGCATGGGTATTAGGATTGGATGTTTGCGGGAAAGACGGTATCTTATGATGGAGGTGTGGCAGTGAGATTCCAAACATCCCTGATGTTATTATGTGGCGGACTATTTTTTCCTTGTGTGGGAAACCTATTGGTCACTTACCAGCGTGTATCTGGCTCCGAGCAGCTGTGGGTGTCATCAAACGCAGGGCAAGTTTAGCAACTACAGGTTGGGATGACGTATATGATGATGCTCTTCTAACTCTGATGACGACAGAAACCCTAGAGAGAGTTAACAAGGAGGACCCTGCCCATGGAGAATGGTGTGTTGATGGGGACACTGTGAATGTGTGGGTTGACGCTAGTTCTTTGGCATTGGGAGTGTTATTGGAGCAACGTGGAGACGTAATTGAAGATGCGTGCTGGCTGTGACCCGTGAATGATGCTCAACACATCAACCTGGCGGAACTGGATGCTGTTGTGAAGGGTTTAAATCTGGCACTGCAATGGCAGTCAAAGGAGTTGCACTTGTACACGGATTCTCTCTGCGTCTACCACTAACACTCTTTCGGGACGAAAGAGAGTCTGCACTAAGGTAGCCAGTGAGATGTTAATCCGGCGGAGGCTAAACACCCTGAAGAGTCTGGTATCGGAGTATGACCTGTCGGTGAGTGTAACGCTTGTGGCATCACACTGTAATCATGCAGACCAACTAACCTGTGTGCCTCACAAATGGTATGAAGCTGTGAAGACAGGCGTGGAGTTCGCTGCTCGATCTTGCGCAGTTGGTGCGATTAGCTCATGCCAAATACAAAGAATTCATGTGCAGAGTGGACATCCAGGTATCAAAAGAACTCTGTATTTTGCGAGGTGTGTGGACCCGGCAGTGACAAGGGCGGATGTCAGGCAGATCATCAAGCACTGTGAGGCATGCCAGTCTATCGATCCTGCACCTGAGCAATGGCAGAAGGGGCGATTGGAGGTTGAGCATGTGTGGCAATGAGTAGCGATGGATATTATCCATTACAGTGGTAAGCCCTTTCTAACCCTTATTGACTGTGGACCCACTCATTTTGCGGTGTGGCGGCAAATGACCAAGCAGGACTCAGCGAATGTTGTCCGCCAACTGTCATCTATCTTTTCTGAGCGAGGTGCACCGGAAGAGATATTGACAGACAACGATGCTGCTTTTTGTAGCCACCAAGTTCGGCAGTTGTTGAATGAGTGGGGTGTCCGACTACGACTGCGATGTGCTCATGTGCCATCAGAGAATGGCATTGCTGAGAGGAGCCATCGCAGCATCAAGAGAATTGCTGCCAGAAAGCAATGCACCATTACGGAGGCCACATATTGGTATAACATCACACCAAAGGATGGGAAGACACTAACAACAGCACCGGCCAATGCCATACACACATACTGTGTTAGGATAAAGGGCATTGACACTGTCCAGCCAATCGACGAGGAGAGTCATGCAAATACAAGGTAGGGGATCCAGTTTAGGTTAGACCCCCTGGAAACCGGTGCACCACCAAGTTCAAGCGAGGACGAATATCTGGAGTGGTCAGTCAGCAGTCGGTCCTTGTTGATGGAACTCCACGCCATGTGCACGATCTTCGCCCAGCTAGTGAAGTACATCCCACAACTACAGAGAGTGATGAATCATCAGATGATGAGCTGCTGATAAGTGAGGTCACCGAGCAAGAGAGTGGTAGTTGTAGTTCGTCTGATCAGGCAGGATCAGAACCAAAACCAGAACCACACCCAGAACCAGAACCAGAACCTGAACTCGAGATTGTAAATACCACCCTTCGCAGAAGCCAACAAACTAAGAGGCCACGCCCGGAGTGCACTCTATGTGATCATCAGATCAGGGGGGAGTGTAGTACTTACCAACAAAACAAATGCCCACGTGTTTGTGCCTTGTGTAGGCATGAGTGACAACAAAACTTGGGGGTTTATAAGCGGAAGTCTCAAGGTTGTCAGGAATCTCCGGGCGCATGCGCAAGAGGAGGGATTGAGAGAGTGGTATAAAAGGCAGGTCGAGTGAGAAGGTTGTTGTTGTTGTTGTCATTGGATGTTACAGTGACGCGTGCGTTAGCAGTTGATTAAGAAGCTGCTTTTTTGGGTCAAGTTGCGCACTTCGGTGAAGGTCATATAAGTCGTGCACCTCGGTGAAGGTGAAGGTAGAACCACACTGCTACAGAAGGACACGGAGAAAGGAACCGCCCCTAGCAACTATAGGCTAATCATGTGCTTACCAACTATGTGGAAAATACTGACAGCACAACTGAGGGAACAAATCTACCACTCCCTGAATAACCATGGACTCTTCCCCAAGGAGCAGAAAGGATGCCAAAAAGGAAAAAGAGGAACACATGACCTGTTATATATAGATCAAAAGATCCTAAAGGAGGTAAAAAGGAGGAGAAAGAATTTAGCCATGGCATGGATCGACTACAAAAAAGCGTACGACAGGATCCCCAAGCACGGATAATAGAATACTTAAAAATGTATAAAATACCAAGATGGATCACCAACGTAATAGAAAATGCAATGAAAACATGGAGACTGGAATTAACAGCTGATGGACAACACATAACAGAAATTAACATACAAAGAGGCATCTTTCAAGGAGACTCACTATCACCACTACTATTCATCATAGCCATGATGCCCTTGAACAGTATTCTGAGAAAGTGCCAAGCCGGATACAAGTTCTTCAATATAGAGGAAAAAATGAACCACCTGATGTACATGGACGATCTGAAACTTTTTGCAAGGACCGAAATGGAGCTACAGACACTAAGCAAGACTACCAGAATCTTCCGCTAAGATATCCAAATGGAATTTGGAATGGAAAAATCTGCACAATTAGTTATAAGAAAGGGAAAACTGGAAACGACAGAAGGCATGGAACTACCCAACCAAACAGAAATGAGAGCACTAGGGGAACAAGACGACTATAAATACTTGGGAATTCTGGAAGCGGACACCAGAAATGAAAGAGAGAATTCGAAAGGAATACCTTAGGAGAACAAGAAAACTTCTGGAAACGAAATTATATAGCAGAAACCTAATAAAAGGTATAAATACATAGGCAGTATCACTAGTAAGATACTCTGGACCGTTTATATGGTGGACAAAAGAATAATTGAGACAACTCGACCAGAAAACCAGGAAACTCATGACCATGCATAATGCACTACACTCAAAGGACGATACTGACAGACTCTACGTGAAAAGGAAAGATGGTGGGAGAGGACTGATCTGTATAGAAGACTGTGTGAAGGACACGAAAAAAGCACTAGAAAAATACATAATGCAAAATACTGAAAGGATAATTATGGCAGCGAGAGACACTGAAAAAAACAACAAAACAGAAAACAGAGAGACAAACGCCAAAACGAGAAAAGAGAAATGGGAAGAGAAACAACTGCACGGAAGATTCATAAGAATGACAAAAGATGAGAATAACGAAAACACCTGGACATGGATGCGAAAAGGCCATATAAACCGAGAAACTGAATCTCTAATAACTGCAGCACAAGATAACTCGATAAGAACCAACCATATCAAAGCAAGGATAGATAAAACACAAGAAAACAGCAAATGCAGACTATGTGGACAGAGAGACGAAACAATAAACGATATAGTAAGTGAATGCAGCAAACTGGCCCAAAAGGAATACAAAAACAGGCATGACCAAGTGGGGTGGGCAGTGCACTGGGAATTATGCAAACGACTGCATTTTGAGTGTACAGACAAATGGTACAAGCATAAACCCACAACAGCGCTCGAAAATGAGAACCGCAAAATCCTATAGGACATGGACATACAGACGGACAAACCCATCCAAGCAAGAAGACCAGATGTCGTAATAATTATCAAGAAAGAAAAATCCTGTCAAATCGTAGACTTTGCAGTCCCAGCTGACCACAGGGTGAGTATGAAAGAAAAGGAGAAACTAAGCAAATACACAGAGCTAGCCAGAGAGTTAAAAAGGATTTGGATGATGAAGAAAATCAAAATAGTACCGATAATAGTAGGAGCACTAGGAACAATTCCAAAAAACTTTGAAAAAAATGGCAGCAATTGGAATCAGAGGAATAACTGCAAAAATACCACGCCTAACGATAATGAAAACGGATGAAATATTAAGGAAAACCCTAGAATGTGGGGAATAACACAAGACAATATAACAAAGAAGCGTTACAGCGAATGAAGAACGCCGAAGCTACATGTCAACTAGTTCTACACCATCATCATGCATTCCCCCCATTCTTTCATCATCGTTCCCCCCCCCCAATAGAAAAGTGAAACCAAAGAGCCGAGAAGGGTCAAGGAGGATGGAAAGACCGAGGAGAGAGCACTGACCAGACCTTCGCTGGACAAGCGCAAAGAGAACTAGGATCGTGGGGAGGTTTAGTGCCACTCAAATTCCCGCTAATTCCTCAATTGGCCACTACCAGCGAGAAATCAATGGTATAAGGCTGTTACGATGACGCAAATTTATTTGCAAATGCTATCGAAGGAGGTGGAGAGAGCTGGATGTCTGGGGAGACTTGCAGTCACTCAGCTTCCAGAGAACACCCCAGGTCTCCAAACCGATCGTTTGTTGACTTGTGTGAAAGCTCCATGTGAGCCAATAATAATAATAATAATAATAATAATAATAATAATAATAATAACAACAATAATAATAACAATAATAATAATAATAATAATAGCATAACAATAATAATAATAATAATTCCGTCTTCATTGTGATTCGACGTGCAGATCGTGAACCTTCGTTTTTTCGTCTCTTTATAAAACATCGCAACACAGCAACGTCTTCACTTCAGAACAAAACATTTTCTATTTTGAACGACAAAACGTTGTTTAACTAATTTTATTGTGACAAAGAAAGAAAAAAATTAGTGAACCGAAAACCCATGCCCTTTTAAAAATAATATTCGACACAAAATAGTTGATGGTTAAAAAAAAATTAGGACACGTTGTGCGTTAATAATAATAATAATAATAATAATAATAATAATAATAACAACAACAACACTTTTGGCGTCAGGCATGATCGTCTTGTAAAAAGCTAAAACAATAACATAAAAAATTAGATAAGTACAAAAATTCTTCAAAGACCATATTTGTGGTTGGAAACTTTGTTGAGCTGTGCCCTCAAGCGTTGAACCGTCGAGATTTGCATTTTGAGGGTGCTGGCAATGGTCCTGTTGTCATAACTTGGATCAGTAGAGCGCATGAGTTCTACAGAAGTGCATCTCCAATCTCACTTGTTGAACATTGTGTCACTTTCAAACATGATAGAAGGCTCCTATCACTCTTGGAATTTGTACACAACTGGTCAAATAGTAGATGGCCTGCAACAAAAAAGCAAAATCGGTTCTCATCAAACGGAAATGGAATCATGTCGTTTTTTCTAGGATGACAATTTTATTGTTCTACCCTGCACATATTAGTTAGACTTTGGGTGCGTATGTAATACCATCATCGGAAACAACCTCACTAATGGTTAAAGTTTATGTTTTAGTTATCTGCCGAAGCTATGTTCATCTGTTAGTTGATCAATTCATTTTCCTTCATCTGCTCGAAACCAGAACCTGCCTTTGACTGTACCCAACTTGCAACTGCAACTGTCATCAACCGTCACAAACATAAGACTTCCCATAACTGTCCCAAAACTCACCGCTACACCTGAAACTAACTCGAAAATATATTGACCGATCCTTTGTTCAGTCCTTTTTTTTTTTGTCTACGGTCACATCTTGATTAAGAATCCTATTTTAGCTATCTGTTGTGTTTCTTTGCAAACAACTTCCTCTCCATTATTCTGCTGATAAACTTATTTCCTCTTTTTGTTGGATTTATGGTCGGGCAATGTCGGGTTTTGTGAGTAGCATCCCAGAATTTGACATATGATTTCAATCCTAGACTAAAAGACAATGGAAATTCCGATTGATGGAATGACAATAAAAACGAATTGTTTTTGAGTCACCAGGTCAGAGAGAGATTAAAGGTGCCGATCAGATGCATGGTACAATTCCTTCATCAGCTATATCATATCACAATTAAAATGAAAGGCTTGAGGAAGCTCCGTGTCTTGACAGGTTTCTTGGACTAATCTTCCTTCCTGATCTGAAGTGGAACACATAAAGCAAATCTGTTGCCAAGATCGCTGGAAAAATCATTGGATCACTCTACCACTCCAGAAGGTATCTCACTGCTGATGCAATCCTCTATCTGTATAAGAGCCAGATACGCCATAAAATAGAGTAATCTTGCCACATTTGGGCTCAGCACGCCCTATCCAGTCTTGATAGAGTTCAAAACCATCTTTGAAACCTAGTAGGTGATGCCCTTTTCTCTTCCCTCCAACCTCTTTCTCACAGAAAAGACGCTGAGAGCCTGTCTCTGCTTTATCATTATTTTCATGGCAAGTACTCGACTGAACTCCAATCTATTGTTATCCCTTGGCAAACTTTCGCAAAAAACACTCGACTAGCTACAACTACTATATACAATTTCCCTCACTCTCTGTCTGTGCTTAAATGTAAACGCAGATTCCATGAACAAAGCTTCTTTCCCAGAACTGACTGCCTGTGGAACACTGTTCTGCTAGCCTGTTTCCTGGTCGAATATATGGTAACCTTCAAATCCAATGTAAACAAGTTCTTGGTGAACCATCTCTGCAAATGACCCAATGATTACTATACTACCACCTTACATTCATTAATACTTATCGAGTGGCCTTCAGACCTTGGTGTGGTTATTCCCAAGTAAAAAAAAAAGAAGCTCCTCTTGATCTGGTCCAAACCACAACCTGCATTCAACTGATCCAACTAAAAAAAATACCATTGCAAGCTCAAGTCTATACACTGCTGTGAAATACATTGCCACACCTAAAACTGTGTATAACAATAAATATATTGACCTCGTTTTGTTTTTTTTTTACTTGGGAGTCGCCATTCATTTAGAGAGTCAGGGAAATATATATACAATATCAACTACCTTCATAGTCTTTCTACTAACCTCACTTCTTATACTTTTATTTGGTTGATCAACTTATTTCCCCTCCTTTATTTCATTTCCTAACATTAGCCACTGCCAACCCCATCCTCTCTCGTGCTGTGTCACTTGCCACAAGCTACGAGTTGATTTGTCAAAATAAAGATAGTTGTTTTCATATCAGTTGAATGATTCGTTGCGTTATTAAAAATATACATACATTTGGACAAGTGGAACTGATAAAATTTATATATTTTCTAGGATCACATTTTTTGTTGTATTTTTCCTTTTTTTTTTTTTTGTTGTTACTTCCTAAAACTAGGGAGGGAGTCGATAATATCACGTGACAAAAACAAACAAACAAAAAACACAAAAAATATTGCAAAAATATTCATTTTTTATCATGATTTATTATTTACACTCAAAAAAAGAGATACAAAAGATATGTGAAAGAATGTATAAAAGAACCTTATTCGTATCATTCAGATTATTCGGACTACTGTGCTCACCTTGAATGTTTTTTTTGTTTTTTTTACGTTTAGGTCGATGTAACCTCAGACCTTCTTCAAGTGTATTTTGTCAAACTGTTTGCATTTTGGAATCTGCACAAATTTCAAATGGAAGCCTTGATTTAATTTAATCCAGGTGCGAGGTAGTATACTCTCATTCTGTCAGCTATGACTGGATAGAAGTTCTAAGCAATTCGAAATTTTATTTTGATTGGATTGAACCTTCAGAAAAGTAACTTCACAAATGAATAAAGTATCTATCCACTAAGCCACGGGTCCTTGCAGACAATTTTAGTATGAATTTGAGACAATATAAACCTATTTTGTTTTCTAGATGTACAATTTTACTACTTATCATTATATGTCGCTATTTATTGCTGCATATTATTACTACACATGCGAGCCGCACTGATGAGCTGTGATACAGCGAAACAGTACTGTATATGGATGACTATAATATATATATATATATAATGCTCCTTATCTTGAGTTGAGCATATAGGGAAGTGATACATGATATACCATTATCGTATTAAGCGATGCTCTTCATGTAAACAAATCGAGCTTAGGTATTTGGACAATGTCAAAACATCGTTAATTCACTACCCGCACACTATTTATTGCTACATATTCATTGGCAATCATTCGTGACGAGTATGTTCTCCTGTTGATGAGATTGGGTCGGATCATTTGTGGGTCCTCAAATGGCTGTGGAGGCCGATCCTTGACCTGCAGGTTTTATTGCAGTGGGTCATGTGTGGGTGGTTAATTAGGTAGTGGAAGAAGCGGAAGAAACTGTGTTAGTAGATCTCTCCTTTCTCTGCTTCCTCCTGTTTTCTGCAGCTCTAGTGAGGTTATTTTCTGAGTGAGCCGTACCTTCATAGATCATCCTGCTCCACATGCCCCTCTGAAGAGCAGCATCCTCCCAGCTGGTGAGGCTGAAGTGACACTGTCTCAGGTGGGTCTTTATGTTGTCCTTATATCTCTTTTTCTATCCTCCTTGGGACAACTTTCCCTCTTTTAGCTAACCGTAGAGCATTTGCTTTGGAAGGCAGTTGTAAGGCATTCGCATAACATGGCCCATCCATTGCAGCTAGTGTCGGATGATGATTGTGGTGATGATAGGTATGTTGGCCTCTTTCAGGATGCTTACGTTTGTTCATCGATCCTTCCACCCAATCCTGAGGATCTTGTGGAGACAACCCTCTCCGATCCAAGGACGAACAAACTCTGCTGAAGGGCAGTGTGGGCATCATTTGTAGATGGCAAAAACACTTTCAGGAGCTTTTAAATCGGAACACCACAGTTGAGCTGGAAACTATCGACCAGATCCCTCAGCGTCCTGCCATGGAACACCTGGGTGACCCCCCCCCCCCAACAGAAAGGGAGGTCCAGGATGCCATCAGGAAACTGAGCAACAAGGCCTTTGAGCCAGATGGGGTTCCTGGAGAAATTAACATGCAAGGTGGATCAAAACTCTATTGCCACATCCATAGCCTCCTAAGTAAAATCTGGGATAAGGAGGAAATACCGGCAGAACTTGGTCGTCACAATCTTCAAGAGAGGAGATAAAGTGGACTGTGGCAACTACAGAGGTATCTTCCTTCTGTCCACAACAGGCAAAGTACTAACCCGTATATTGGCTGACCGCTTTCTGCCGCTGTCAAAAAACATCTAACCAGGGTCATATGATATGATCTTTACAGCTCATCAACTGCAGGAGAAATGTCGAGAGCAACACCTTCTGCTGTACATGGCGTTCATTGACCTCACAAAGGCTTTTGACTGTGAACAGAACTGCCCTTTTGTGTGTCCACTCAAAGATGTCCAGACAAGTATCTAAAAATCTTGAGACTTCTTCATGATGACATGACGTCAGTTGTGGTCGGCAATGCGGCTTGGAAAAATCTTCCTTCAAAGTTGACATATGTGTCAAGCAGGATTGCATCATTGCCCCAATCCTGTTCACCATCTACACCATCCTTTATCTCACTAGCCAGAACCTACCTGAGGGAATCAAACTCATGTACAAGATAGATGGCGGACTCTTTAACATCAGTAGGTTTAGGACAAAAAGCAAGGTCCTCACATCGTCCATCATGGAGTTTTAATATGCAGATGAAAATGCGCTGGTTGCTCAGAAGCGGACCTCCAGAGCATCTTGGATGCTCCAGCTACTGGCACACACTCACAATCTTTGTGGAAGGCAACGCTTTAGAAAATGTGGATTAATTTGCCTACCTTGGCAGGCTTCTCTCCACAAGATCTATCATCGACGCAGAGATTCACCACCGCATCGAATGCACCAGTGCAGTCTTTGCCAGGCTACGGAAATGGGTGCTTTCTATTGTGCCAACAGCTAGACCACCTACAGCAGAGATCTGACGGCCCTGGAGCAGTATGCCACATAACATTACTACACACATTATATATATATATATATACACGAGCAAGCAGTTAATAAAACATGTTAAAAACACTTTGAAATGAGTTAAAAACGTATTTAATCTGAAAAGGAAACACTAGATAAGTGGATAGTCCTTAATTTGCAGAGTTTCGAAGAAATACTTTCCTTCTCATCAGAGGGTAGGAATTAGCAAAATGCGGGATCGGATTTTGCCTGCAAAAGTATTTGATGAAACAACGAGTAAGTCAAAGATCTTACTTGATAACAAAAAAGTGAAGCAGAGGGAATATGGTGAAGAAAAAGGTGATTACACATGAATGGATAGTCTGGTAGAAGATAAATAATCCAGTGACGGTAAAACCCAAGTATATAACTTCAAGAAAGTTAATTGAATTTCCATTTACACAAGTAAAATCCAAAAATCCCGTAATTGGAAGAAGATGGTCCATAATAATCCAAAGGCATTATTTTATATATATATATATATATATATATATATATACATATATATATATATATATATATATATATATATATATATATATATATATATATATACTAGCTGTACCCTGCCACGCGTTGCTGTGGCTTAATTTCGTGTAATGGAAAATTTTAATAAAAAGAGAAAATGCATGTTTCTTATATTCTTAGTACAGCAATCCACTCCAAAAAGTAAAAAAAAAGGCGAAAATGGAAAAAAAAATGGTACTCTTGCAGAATTGGATCCGGATCCTCGGGAGTTACCATCAATCATGGCTTGGGCTCGATGGCAGTGGATTAAGCCGAAATTTGCTAAAACATTGAAACGCTAAATAGTTTTCTTTTTTATTGTATTCAAAAATGTGAGTTTTTAATTAATATTTGGGTAAGCCGTGGGGGGGGGGGGTTACTATACACAGATTCAAAAAAACGAATAAATGAAAGCAAAGGTAAGGTAAATTACGTTTCTATCTAACTGGATAATTTTTTAGTGTTTTTATTTAATGTAAAATGTTTAATCGGCTGAAAAACGCAGTGTTTATCTATGTATTTGAAAAAGACGAATGGCCGCGGACTCTGTTGAATACGTTAAGTTTAGGAAAATCAGTTAAAAACTAAAAAACTATACAAAACAGTGTCAGACACCTACTGATTATATGTTATTGTAACATAGGCTGACATATTCGGTGGGTTTCTGATAGTGTTTTGTATAGTTTTTTAGTTTTAAATGATTTTTTCAAACTTAACATCATCAACAGTGTCTGTCACCATTTGTATTTTTCAAATACACTGATAAATACTGTTTTTCGAGCCGACTAAACGTTATAGTAAATAATATATATAGTTATAGTAAATAACTGAATAAAGTATCTATCCATTAAGTGACGGACCCTTGCAGACAATTTTAGTATGAATTTTAGACAATATAAACCTTATATTACTAAACACAGAAACGTTGTTGAAAAATAAATATAACAAATAAATGTTATCAAAGGCAAGATAAGTTACTTTTCTACCTAACTGGATAAGATTTTAGTGTTTTTATTTAGTGTAAAATGTTTAATCGGTTCGAAAACATGTAGTGTTTATCTGTATATTTGAAAAAATACAAATGGCGGCAGACCGTTGAACACGTTAAGCTTGGGAAAATGAGTTAAAACTAAAAAACTATACAAAATACTGTCAGGAACTCACTCAATATATGTTACTGTGACATAGGCAGACATGTATTCGGTGGTTTTTAACAGTATTTTGTATAGTTTTTTAGTTTAAAATCATTTTCCCAAACCTAATGTGTTTAACACAGTCTGCCGCCATTTGTAATCTTCAAATATAGCAGTAAACGCTGTGTTTTTTTAGCCGAATAAACATTTTACATTAAAAAACAAAATAATTATCCATTTTCGTAATAAAGTAACATATCTTGCCTTTGATAATATTTGTTATACATTTATTTTTTGACAACTTTTTCGAATCTATATGTACAGTAGTACAAACCCAATAAAAACACTAAAAATTATCCAATTAGGTAGAAAAGTAACTTATCTTGCCTTTGAAAATATTTACTTGTTATATATTTGTTTTTGTTGACAAAACTTTTTCTAGTCTTTGTGCAAGTACAAACCCAAAGGTGTATTTTTTTGTCTAATTTTATTTTTAGTACCGCGCTTAAATTTAAATTTCACAATATCTTTTTTGGGGGAGGGTATTTTTTTTTACATTAGTTTCACCTCCACAATTTTCGACTATGCTGAATAAGAAAATCTCATTTAAAATTTGCAGAGGCAATTAGTTTTCGAGATATAAAGACCTGTACTATGCACCATAATTCACTGACGGCCATGAATAAACACTCCCAACCTCCCCACATTAAGAATGGCTTTCGGAATAAACAACACCCATGCCTAACCACATGTTTTAACCTTTTACCTGTCTTTCGTCTTTTAAAAACGGCTTTTGGAATAAATACCACCATTCTCCCCATGTTAAGAACGGCTTTCAGAATAAACACCCTCAACCTACCCATGTTAAAAATTGTGGAGGTGGACCTGATGTGAAAATTTACCTTTTGTTTTTTTATAAATTGTTAGTTGAAAGCACAGAATAGTGACAAAACACCATCCTCGCCCCTTGGTAAGAATAGCAACAAAAAATAATGGTTTTCTTGGTAGAAACTTTTCTGTATTTCACCTAACAATTTCTGGTGCTAATGAACTTACTGATCCGCG
>NC_136503.1:79323829-79381329 GCF_053919585.1 Euprymna scolopes
ACGTGCATGCACGTTGTAGCATAAATGACGGCTTCACCAAGCAAACTACGTTGGGGGAGGGGATTTTTTTTTTCCAGAACATAGAATTTTCTAATTTTCAAAAATACATTATAGCACTTTTTGGGTGGAAAATTTAAAATTAGCTGAAAAAGAAATAAAACAAGAAAAGGAAAGCACTCCAAGTTGGAGTAGGGAGGGGGTAATTTATCTGGGTTTTTTTTTTACCTGGAACATAGAATTTTCAAATTTTCAAAAAGTAACGCACCGACATTTACCAATTAGAACACCATTTAACATTTTCTGAAGATTTTACTGTGTACATTGAAGGCGCGAGCGGGGGGGGGGGGCGGATATGATGTTGGGGCACGCGCGACCCCCAACATCACATCCGCCCCCCCCCGCTCGCGCCTTCAATGTACACAGTAAAATCTTCAGAAAATGTTAAATGGTGTTCTAATTGGTAAATGTCGGTGCGTTACTTACGGAAAAACGTTTAACTAAATTGCAAAAGCACCTATTAAGCCACATAAGTTCTATAATTGAATCCCCCTCCAGCAAAAAAAGAATGAAAAACATAAAGATGTTTGGTGCTTATGTTTTTGTAAACCACATTAAAAACTACGCGAGACAAAAAAAAAAAGTCCCCCGATTTGTTGTACTTTTCTTTAACTGTAAGTCATTAAAAAAATGTTAGTCCGTAATTTTTTGATTGATATGCTATGTGAGAAGGCAGTTTGCTAGGTGAAGCAAGCCGTCGTTCATGCTGCAAAATGGTGGAAAGTTATTCGTGGGTTCGGGGGTTAATACCATGCAAACGGTAAATTTGCCCCAAGTTTGACTATCAGATTCATTGTCAGCGACCTCAATTACATATAAAAAAAACAAATTAGAGTGGTCGGTGTTCTGTAGTAGCGTATCTGGATATTTACCAAAAAAACTTTGATACCGCTATTGTAAGAATCATGCTGAAAGCCATTCTTAATATGGGGAGGGGGGTTAACTATTCTGAAACTTCACCTAACAATGTAATAAAAATAATGGAAAAATTCTTCAGTTTAATAAAATATACTGAAAATCTTTAAATAGGAAATAAATATTTCTTTAAATAAATTAAATCGTAAGTAATGAAACACTGTTTTATTTCATATTAAAAAAAAAATTGTCGGTGGGCATTAGAAGATGATGACTGCCTGTAAAAGAAGCAAAATAAAACGAACAAAACATAAGTAATAACTATGTAAACAACGTGAAGCTGCATAAATGTTACAAAATGACTCGATTCAGCATTAAATAACACGAAAAAGGATTGATATGCCGTAAAACAAAAACAAAACAGAACAAGACTAAAATATGTTTTGACTCTGTGTTATTCAGTGTATTTGCGAATGGTGACTTTGGTGATTTATTTACTTAATTCTTGACTTTTGTAACATGTATTTCTAAACATATTTTTGTTGTGTAAGGCTCACTCCAAAGTAAATAAAAAAAACATAAAGTGGCACAGTAAAAAAAAAACAAACAAAAAAAAAACGAACTCGTAGCGTTAAATGTAAAAAATATATTTATTACTGAATAAAATAGAATAAGCGTTCCTACAATAATAAACAGAAGACATCGTTAAAAATGTAAGTAAAATACTATACTATTTAAACTTCTATGCATAATTGTCTTTAAAATAATCCGGAACCATAAATAGACAGTTATTATTATTATTTTTTTTTTTGTTTGGGAACTTTTGGGAAATAAAAGGGGTTAATGATTTTTAACTGATAAAGATTGAACAATAAAGGGAGATAATTCACATTAATTAATGTTTGCGATGATGATGACGCATTTCATTAATTTGTGTTTGCGATGATGATGACGTGACACCATACGGACAAGCAAATTAATATATAGATACTAGCAGTTCATCGCAACTTTTTTCGGATCCTATGTAGTATTCATAAGTTAATGTGCATATATTAAAAAGTTTGACTCATGTCCAGGTCACCTGCATCTAAAATTTCACGTGTTTAGACCCAAAATTGGCGGAGGAGTTTGGTAGAGTCTGCAAAGGTCAACTCTTTCAACTTTGACCTCTTGGCAGACAAATTTTCGCCCAGACATTGATTAAAAAGCTTGCTTGCATGTCTGAATACCCTTTATGTAAAATTTCAAATGTTTAGACCCAAAATTTGCTGAATAGTTTGCTAGAGACCGCAAAGGTCAAATCTTTTTAACTTGGACCCCTTGGTAGCGAAATTTTCGGCCAAAAACTGATTAAAAAGCTTGCCTTATATCTGAACACACTTTATTTAAAATTTCAAATGTTTAGACCAAAAATTAGCTGAAAGGTCAATTTTTTAAACTTTGACCCCAATTTTGACTCCTTAACATTTATTGTTTTGGGGTCAAATCAAGTTAGAAAGTTTGATCCATATCCAAGTAACGTACATCTAAAATTTCAAGTGTTTAAACCCAAAATTAGCGAAGGAGTTTTGTAGAGTTTTCAAAGGTTGTTGAATTTTGACCCCTTCACAGCCAACTTTCTGGCCGAACATCGATTAAAAAGATTTTCCCAAATCTCAATACCTCTTATGTTAAATATAGAAAATTGACAGAGTTATTTGGTAGAGAAATATACACACACAGGTAGACACACATACACAGACAATTTCACTTTTATAGATATACTTGCAATTCATCCCGGCTTTGCTTGGACCCTATGAACTATTCATAATGTGCATATGTATATATTAAAAATGTGAATATGTACGGTAATGCCTTTCTATATAATAGTCTTTCTTAACTACCATAGGGAAAAGTTGGTAGAAACCGCAGAGATCAAATTTTTTAAAACTTGTCCTCAATTTTGACTCCTTAACATTTATTGTTTTGGGCTCAAATTAAATTAAACTGTTTGACCTATGTCCAAGTAACCTACATTTAACATTTCAAGTGTTTAGACCCCAAAACTGATTAAAAAGCTCTGAATATCTTTTATGTAAAATTTCAAATGTTTAGACAAAAGATTGGCTTAATAGTTTGCTAGAGAAAGCAAATGTCAAATCTTTTGAACTTTGACCCTTTGGAAGCCAAACTTTCAGCAAAAAAACCATTAAAAACATTGCCTTATGTCTGATAAACTTTATATAAAATTTCAAATGTTTAAACTAAAAATTGGCTGAGTAATTTTGTATAGACCGCTGAGGTCAATTTTTTAAAAACTTTGACCCCAATTATGACCCCTTAACATTCATTGTTTTGGGCTCAAATCAAATGATAAAGTTAGATCCGTGTCCAAGTAACCTATATCTAAAATTTAAAGTGTTTAGATCTAAAATTGGGGGAGGAGTTTGGTAGAGTTCTCAAAGG
Organism: Euprymna scolopes; assembly: GCF_053919585.1. NCBI lineage: Eukaryota > Metazoa > Mollusca > Cephalopoda > Sepiida > Sepiolidae > Euprymna > Euprymna scolopes. The sequence continues at coordinate 79,327,187 of NC_136503.1, forward strand.
TCAAATACTTGAACTTTGACCCCTTAACAGCCAAATTTCTGGCCGAAAATGGATTAAAAAGCTTTTCCCACATCTCAATACCCCTTATATCAAATATCGAGTCTGCAGACCAAAAATTGACAGAGTTATTTGTTAGGGAAATGTACACACACAGACAAATAGACACACACGCATACACAGACATTTTCACTTTTATAGATATACTAGCATTTCAGCCCGGCGTTGCCCGGGTGTTTGGAGGTGTATGTTGAGAAAAAAAAAAGAAAAAGAAAAAGCGGTCAATTTTTTTAAACTTTGACCCCTATTATGTCCCCTTGACATTTATTGTTTTGGACTCAAATCAAGTTATTAAGTTATATCCATGCCAAGGAACCTATATCTAAAATTTCAAGTGTTTAGACCCACAATTGGCGGAGGAGTTTGGTAGAATTCTTAAAGGTCAAATCGTTGAACTTTGACCCCTTGCTCGGGTGTTTGGAGGTGTATGCTGTGCAAAAAAAAGCAAAAAAACAAAAAAAATGGTTAATTTTTTAAAACTTTGACCCCTATTATGACCCCTTAAAATTTATTGTTTCGGGCTCAAATCACTTTATTAAGTTAGATCCATGTTCAAGGAACCTATATCTAAAATTTCAAGTGTCTAGACCCAAAATTGTCGGAGGAGTTTGGTAGAGTTCTTAAAGGTCAAATCGTTGAAATTTGACCCCTTAACAGCCAAATTTCTGGCTGACACCCGTCACATCGATTTTCCCAAATCTCAGTACCCGGTATTTCAAATTTCGAGTCTATAGACTAAAAATTGACAGAGTTATTGCGTAGGGAAATGTACACAGACAGACAGACACACGGAAACACAGACAGACAGACTGACAGACACGTTCACTTTTATAGATATATATATATAGATAGATCACTCAAGATTAGAACAGTAGTTTGAAGAATCCAAATAATATGAATAACCAATCCACATTTCAAAAATCTAGAATCTTATTTGCAATTAGCGTTATTCCACGAAGGTATGTCTGATAGTGAATGCATGGGTTTTGGGTTTCGAACCCAGTCGAGGCCCTGAGATACTGGAATTACCCAAACGTCCTTCTTTTTGGATAAATATATCAAAAACTCTTGCAAAACTTCCATGTTAAAATTGTTTTTGCCAAACCACGTGGCATGAAGAGTAATGCCAAATGGTGCTCGGTTCTTTAGGTAATGATCCTCAAAATTATCACGGAAAAAGGTAAGCATTTCACTTTTGTCCCGCGGTTTATTGTTCTCGTCTGTCATACCATATAACTTTGCATCGCTATCACTCCAAGGAATTAACGGAACTTCCCAAAAACCTGCATAGGATTTCTTTGGACAGTATAGGTTCTGGCACGCTTTGGATGGTACTCTCCAGTTAAGAGTAAATGGCCATATTGGTTCCTGCGACTTAATTGTCACCATTGTGGAATCCCATGTAAATTGATTTTCTGTGAACACTGTATAAAGATCATCACCAGCTATATTTAGATAAGGCATTCTTGTTCCTTTGATATTGTTTATTGGTATCGAAGATTTATATGCGAGTATGTTTTGCATACCAACCATCTCATATATAAGATCCTTCTTAGTAGCGTTCAGCCACCAGGATCTGGGGAATTTATGCGTTTGACTATGTGATGCAATCTCATGACCATATTGATAAAGCTCTTTAACATAGTCGAGGTTATTGTAATCGTTTGATACAAAATATGTGAATCTCATGAGGCAATCATCTGGGTTTCTCAAGCTTATGCTGTTCAGTTTTCGATAATAGTCAATGTTTATATCATTAACACCGTCATCGAAAGTTACGAAAACCATTTGAGGCACGTTTTGAGATTGGAATAAGCCAGGAATCAAACTATCGGCGCATTTGCAGTCTGGCAGCTTGCAGTTCCATACGTTGCAACTTCCGTCTACAAAAGAAAAATAAGAAAAGAAATATTTAATTATAATTGTAAACGAGAACATTCACAGTACAACCACGTGCTCCCCCACTTGACAATAATCGTCAACCCCAATGCTGTGTGCTATACTTTCCTCTTTTATTGACCGTATTGTCGTTTGTTACATTGACATTATTCATACAAACTTTCGCTAAAATAAGTTTGGAAAAAAACCTATACATTCACATTTGAAACCAGTCGAAATTAGTAGCCTGATGACGCTGAAGCATGTAAGCACATATGTAACCAATAATACTTGTATAAATAAAGAAAATTATACAATAATACAACACTACTTTTTATTGGGCACTATGTCATGAACACTTGAGTTCCATTGAATTAACATCGAAAAACGAGCAATATAACCATTATATATATATATATATATATATATATATATATATATATATATATATATATATATATATATATATATATATATTTATTTCTGTGGAAATTTTTTAATTCACTTATATTTCCTTTTTATATATACTAATCCTTATTTAAGAAGATTAATGTTATTTCAGAGCATATAATGAATAAATGACAAAAGTCTATATTCCAGAGTTTATGATGTTGACCATCTTACAATTTATTCCTTTAATTCAGTTGACATTTACACTTCTTGACATTATCTGTTTTGTAGCACAAAATCATTCACTTAATTATTATATCAATCAGTGAATCTATTTTGCCCTTAAGTCATCATATTTCTTGACTGTTTTGTCAACCTTTTCTCAGATGGGGAACTATTAGGGACAACCAACATAAGACGTGGCATCTTCCAAGGACATTCCTTTTCGCCACTTCTATTCATAATAGCGTTTATACCATTGACGCATGTACTAAGAGTGATAAAGATGGGATACCAACTGGAGAAGAATGGACCGAAGATGAGCCACGTTATTTGTGGGCGATCTGAAATTGGCAAAACAGAAAAGTAATTGACTCTTTGGTTTTTACTACATTTTCACCCTAAACAAGGCACATTGCCACTTTGCTCTATGTGTCTACTATCAGAGACATAAGCTACAGGGGAGTTGGACAGCAAGATGTCGGTTCACGTTACACTTGAACTTCTGCATGTCAGTACAGTTGGGGAAGCAGGAACTCGGAAAGGAATTCCAAAGTCTAGCAGTTCTGAGGAAGAAACCACTGGTGTAGAAGATTCTCTTACATCTAGGGATCTCAACTGTGAAGGGGTGGGATTTTGCTGCTTGTCGGGGTACTTACGTCGAGGGGGCACAAGTGCTTGCAGTTCGTCAGAGCATTCACCATTGAAATACTTGTAGAACAGGCAGAGGGATGCTACATTACATCGAGGGGACAGAGGCTGAAGCTTAGATTTAGTCTTGGCAGCATTGAATGTGACCATACTTTTTTGCCCCATTTCACTACAGATCGGAGGTCATCCTCTAGTGTTTTTGCCATTTCGCTAGATATGTGTTCATTCGTTTTCCTGTCGTGTCTCAGCATATATACCCATGGTGTCATCAGCATATATACCCATCTCACAGACAATTTTGTCAGGGAGGTCATTTATGAATATTACGAATAATGGAGGTCCAATGATAGATCCTGAGGCACTCCCACATTTATATCATATTGTTTGGATGTACGACCATCGATGACAACCTGGATTTTTCTCTTATCTAAGAAGGATTTAATTATGTTAAAGATTGTTCCAGTGATACCGTATGATCTGATTTTCCTGAGAAGACCTTCATGTCATACCCTGTCAAAAGCCTTAGATATATCTAGAGCTACCACTCTACCCTCCCCTGCTTTGTCAAGTGAATGGCATATACGCTCAGAGATTACAGTTAGGATATCTGCCGTGGAACAGGCTTGCCTAAATCCATATTGTTGGTTGGTCAGAAGTTTAGCATCTGTAAGGTGATGGACTAGAGCTTGGTTAATAATGGACTCAAATATTTTGGCAAAAAGTGGGAGGAGGCTAATGGGGTGGTAATTTACTGGGTCAGTTCTTTCACCAGAATTCTTGAAAACTGGTACCACAGAAGCAGTTTTCCCGCAGGCAGGAAAGCAAGATTCATTAAAGCATTTGTTGTAAAGTTTGGAGAGAACCGGCGCTACTTCGGCAGAGCATATTTTTTTATAGCACATCCGGGATGAGATCAGGTCCACATGCTTTTGAAGTGTCAAGATTTTTTATGATGGCATGCACCTGAGAAGGGGTGATTTCCAGAGCGTCTAATGTGGCGTCTGTCTGTAAAGGAAAAGCAGGGAGGGGTTGGTTTGCAGGGTCCAGTATGGAGTTGGAGGCGAACCGACTGGCAAGCATGTTCACCTTCTCGGTTGCTGAGCAAACAACCTCATGGTTGTTTGATAGTGGGGGGAATTGTTGACTGCCCATTATTTACTACACTGTTGTAGATTTTCCAGAAGTCACGGGTTCCTAATTTCAGTGCTTTGATGCGTTTTTTGGTGGTTTCAGTAAATTCTCTCTTAGCTGTCGCTATTTCTTTCTTACAGTTATTTCTGGCTTCTATATACTTCTGTCTGTTTGAACTGGACTTATGTTGGTTAAACCTGCGGTACGCATGCTGCCTTTGTGCGATGGCAGCTGCATAAGTATAAGTAAACCATTGGGGGGAGTGGGGATTGCTATAAAATTTCCACGTGGGAACATGTGCTTCAATTGCTGTTTTGAACATGTGGTCTCATGTGCGCACTGTTCAGCAGGAAGTGCGAAGATATTTCCTCATGGGGCGTCTCTGATGAGATCCCTGATGGCTTCTCAGTCAGCCTTTTTATAATATCTCGTTGTTTTGAGTAATAGCTCAGCATTTCCAAGTGGGCTGTGGGCATTCGTAACGCAATCATCGGGGACTGTGGTCAGAAACAGATCTAAAAGTGATGCGTGTTGTACTTGCTGGTCAGGGAAACGGGTTGGAAACATAACCGTCTGTGATAGGAGTGAGATATAGAGAAGCTATGTGTTGTGCTACCAGCTGCGTCTGTGTAAGTAGAAAATCCAACCAGTTGTTGTGGTGGACATTAAAGTCACCAAATACATGCACTTGTGCGCTAGTGTCGAGGGAAAGTGCTGTATCTATGCTATCAGAGACTTTGTTTATTAAGGTACAGTCCTAGGTTGAGGGAGAGCGGTAGAGAAAATAAAAGTAACTAATGTTATGTTGCATGTTAAGTCTAAAGCACATAAAGGCTTGATCGTCAGATTCTAGTTTTGTTTCTTTAGTCAAGGGGAGGGTATTTCGAATATAGACTCCAAGCCCGTGCATATGTCTGTCAGAGTCCTTACGGCAGAGTGGGAGATATCCGGGCACATTAAAGTAGTTAGAGGGGATAGAGGCGTGTAGGTTAGTCTCACTTAGTGCTAAGATATCCGGGGTGTTTGTTAAGAGAAATTAAAAACGTCATTTAAATTAGTTCTAAGCCCACGGACGTTTGTAAATGCAAGCCTCAAGAGAGGAGGCAATTTGGTTTTGTTTGAGCTTTGTCCTGGTTTAAGCGTAATTTTGGATTGTAGTCATCATTGTTTTTTTTTTTTAGAGTTTCAGTTTAGGTAGGGGTGCGGAACAAGTGGTTATGCAAAATACTAGACATGCAATACAAGCAGACCATCAGCTGATCCTCCATCTACTAGGATTGTGGCCTCAGGAAAGCCCACCGGGGATGAGTGCAGGGTCCCTTTCTATGCACGACATGGCACTGCAAACATCCCGATATTATTCAACTGTTGATGGAGCAGCCGCTCTAAGTGCTACCAAAGAGTTAGGGGATCCTGTACTACCAGTCGCGAACAGCAGTCAGGAATTGTCAATCCGATACCCTCAACCCATCAACGAAGGTCAACCCAATCTACCTGTACTGGCATTTTGGCATTCATGCACTCCAAAGCGCCCAGTTTAAAGGGGTGGGATGTGTCAGGAGAGGGGATAACGGCGTTATTGCCCTAGTCAGGAAACAAGATCGACCACTGAGTGTTTCTGTCGAATCCCTGTGATTCGACCTCTACGCCTGGCTAATAGGCAAAGAAGGAGTATGGAAGCCAGGAAATAGGCAGTGCCTATCTACTCCTTAAGCAATTTAGGTTTGCAGACCGGTAATTTGTTTGAGTTACCAGCTCTAGGAAGGTTGTCATCCAAGACTGGAGAGGCCTCCCTCCCCTTAGGCTTAGCTTTAGAGTTTTCCTTCTCCTAGACGGATGACCTGGGAAGATCTATGGGTCCATCAGCACTGAGAGGGTTTGCCCCGCACCTGGGTCCTAATCCAGGTATTTCTGCGACCCCGCGTGGGTAGTTAATGTTACTGGGTTAGTATGTAAATGTTATATATCTACTGATAAATTACATTCCTCAAAGTGATTAAGAGACATTGCTATTTCATTGTTACTGGAGGAGGGGGTGAATAAAAGTTCATGCAGTGGAAGCAGTTATATTTGCAACAGGTTTGTTGAATGGAGTTAGTATATGGTTTAATATTTTTCCTTTAAATTTAGAATTTTTTTTTTTCCTTATTTTTATGTTGGTTTAGGAATAGGATAATACGTTACAGGATGGTTTGATATTAAGAATTAACTAAAAATGTGATTGTCCAGGCTCTGGGTATTTTAGATGGCAGGAGGGTTAAGATGTATCTTCAATGTAGATACAAGTAACGTCATTTTTTATATGGTGTACAATACAGTACAGGTATAATTGGAAGTAACATTATAAGCTATGGCGTGTTCATTATGTATAATAAAGTAAGTAGATATATGGGCAGATTTCCAGCAGATGCGAATATATGGAGGTTGTAGGTATTTAGTATGTTTCCACTTCTAACGGAGATATCTTCAGCTTTTTGTTTAAAAATCATAAAGTTGTATTTTGCATTACAGAGTATCGGTTCAGTTTTTGTATTTATTATTGCAAAACTAAGGAATAGACAGCTATTGCTATGTAATGTAGATAGATGTAAATCTAAGTACAGACTATGGCTAGTGAGTATCTATCTGGGTAAGAATAAACTAATGCATGTTCTAGCGATAGCAATGTATAGATGTTTAGTGATAATGACTTCCAGTCGATCAGCATGCGAAGGTAAAGGGCTGGAAGCTAAGAACCCCCCCCCCCAGAGCGTGTGTAATGTAAGTGTGGGTGGCAGCTAGGGAAGTAGAGTGGACTGTTAGTTGTTAGGAGAGGATTAACTTACAGAATACAGTAGAATTAATTATTAGAATTTATAATAAAGTAAAGTTTAGTTAGAGAAGGAAGAAAAAAGAAAAATAATTTTTTCCCCTTTTTTTTATTTAACATGCGGATCAGACTAAGACAGTTCTCTTGGAGGTAAAGGATATATTGGATATACGTAGCAAGGAAGAGGGGGTGTTTGTATCGTAATGAGAGAGACTTAGTCCATGGCACGTCGGAATTCGTAGTTAAAGACAGTCAATTAGGTCAGGCACAAATCATTGGGCATCAATTCAGAGACACTTTTAGTGACGTCTCTAACATCACTATATTTCAGGTACAAAAGATAATTAAAAGTAAGGCAAACTAAATTCCGTGGTTTGCTATAGATAGCAAGGAAGCTACACTTTCAATACAAGCGAGTTTGTAGTGATTGTAGATATTTAGTATATTACATAGATGAGTCTTATCTTCTAATGTAGGAAAAATAAATCCAGATTTGTGATGAGTTATGGAATTTGCTTTACATAGACTTATTTTTTTCGCTAGTTTACTTGGAATGTAATAAGAGTGAAGCAATGTTTTGCCCATAACAGGAATTTTAGCTTTAGGGGATAAAGATTAAAAAATTAGATTTAAGTGCATTATCATCAGTTTTGAAAATAGTCTGGGCTAGTATAGTGAGTATAGGTAGAATGCATACAAAATTTTGCTCTTGAGGAAGAAATATAGATAGGGGTGTTGGGGCTCGTTGATCTAGTAAGCCCGACTCAAGTAATTCTGCATATTTCATCTGCTCCAGGGTTTACACAATGTGTTAAGAAAAAAAAAAGACTCTTTACAGTCATTCACACGCAAAATTTACAAGTTACAAGACTGACAAAATGAAAATAGCTTTAATATTAGAATACTGAAAAGAATGAAAATAGCTTTAATATTAGAATACTGAAAAGAATGAAAATAGTTTTAATATTAGAATACTGAAAAGAATGAAAATAGCTTCAATATTAGAATACTGAAAAGAATGAAAATAGCTTTAATATTAGAATACTGAAAAGAATGAAAATAGTTTTAATATTAGAATACTGAAAAGAATGAAAATAGCTTCAATATTAGAATACTGAAAAGAATGAAAATAGCTTTAATATTAGAATACTGAAAAGAATGAAAATAGTTTTAATATTAGAATACTGAAAAGAATGAAAATAGCTTTAATATTAGAATACTGAAAAGAATGAAAATAGCTTTAATATTAGAATACTGAAAAGAATGAAAATAGCTTTAATATTAGAATACTGAAAAGAATGAAAATAGTTTTAATATTAGAATACTGAAAAGAATGAAAATAGTTTTAATATTAGAATACTGAAAAGAATGAAAATAGTTTTAATATTAGAATACTGAAAAGAATGAAAATAGCTTTAATATTAGAATACTGAAAAGAATGAAAATAGCTTTAATATTAGAATACTGAAAAGAATGAAAATAGCTTTAATATTAGAATACTGAAAAGAATGAAAATAGCTTTAATATTAGAATACTGAAAAGAATTAAAATAGTTTTAATATTAGAATACTGAAAAGAATGAAAATAGTTTTAATATTAGAATACTGAAAAGAATGAAAATAGCTTTAATATTAGAATACTGAAAAGAATGAAAATAGTTTTAATATTAGAATACTGAAAAGAATGAAAATAGCTTTAATATTAGAATACTGAAAAGAATGAAAATAGCTTTAATATTAGAATACTGAAAAGAATGAAAATAGCTTTAATATTAGAATACTGAAAAGAATGAAAATAGTTTTAATATTAGAATACTGAAAAGAATGAAAATAGCTTCAATATTAGAATACTGAAAAGAATGAAAATAGCTTTAATATTAGAATACTGAAAAGAATGAAAATAGTTTTAATATTAGAATACTGAAAAGAATGAAAATAGCTTTAATATTAGAATACTGAAAAGAATGAAAATAGCTTTAATATTAGAATACTGAAAAGAATGAAAATAGTTTTAATATTAGAATACTGAAAAGAATGAAAATAGCTTTAATATTAGAATACTGAAAAGAATGAAAATAGCTTTAATATTAGAATACTGAAAAGAATGAAAATAGTTTTAATATTAGAATACTGAAAAGAATGAAAATAGCTTTAATATTAGAATACTGAAAAGAATGAAAATAGCTTTAATATTAGAATACTGAAAAGAATTAAAATAGCTTTAATATTAGAATACTGAAAAGAATGAAAATAGTTTTAATATTAGAATACTGAAAAGAATGAAAATAGCTTTAATATTAGAATACTGAAAAGAATGAAAATAGCTTTAATATTAGAATACTGAAAAGAATGAAAATAGTTTTAATATTAGAATACTGAAAAGAATGAAAATAGCTTTAATATTAGAATACTGAAAAGAATGAAAATAGCTTTAATATTAGAATACTGAAAAGAATGAAAATAGTTTTAATATTAGAATACTGAAAAGAATGAAAATAGCTTTAATATTAGAATACTGAAAAGAATGAAAATAGCTTTAATATTAGAATACTGAAAAGAATGAAAATAGCTTTAATATTAGAATACTGAAAAGAATGAAAATAGTTTTAATATTAGAATACTGAAAAGAATGAAAATAGCTTTAATATTAGAATACTGAAAAGAATGAAAATAGCTTTAATATTAGAATACTGAAAAGAATGAAAATAGCTTTAATATTAGAATACTGAAAAGAATGAAAATAGCTTTAATATTAGAATACTGAAAAGAATGAAAATAGTTTTAATATTAGAATACTGAAAAGAATGAAAATAGTTTTAATATTAGAATACTGAAAAGAATGAAAATAGCTTTAATATTAGAATACTGAAAAGAATGAAAATAGTTTTAATATTCGAATACTGAAAAGAATGAAAATAGCTTTAATATTAGAATACTGAAAAGAATGAAAATAGCTTTAATATTAGAATACTGAAAAGAATTAAAATAGCTTTAATATTAGAATACTGAAAAGAATGAAAATAGTTTTAATATTAGAATACTGAAAAGAATGAAAATAGCTTCAATATTAGAATACTGAAAAGAATGAAAATAGCTTTAATATTAGAATACTGAAAAGAATGAAAATAGCTTTAATATTAGAATACTGAAAAGAATGAAAATAGTTTTAATATTAGAATACTGAAAAGAATGAAAATAGTTTTAATATTAGAATACTGAAAAGAATGAAAATAGCTTTAATATTAGAATACTGAAAAGAATGAAAATAGTTTTAATATTAGAATACTGAAAAGAATGAAAATAGCTTTAATATTAGAATACTGAAAAGAATGAAAATAGCTTTAATATTAGAATACTGAAAAGAATGAAAATAGCTTTAATATTAGAATACTGAAAAGAATGAAAATAGTTTTAATATTAGAATACTGAAAAGAATGAAAATAGCTTCAATATTAGAATACTGAAAAGAATGAAAATAGCTTTAATATTAGAATACTGAAAAGAATGAAAATAGCTTTAATATTAGAATACTGAAAAGAATGAAAATAGCTTTAATATTAGAATACTGAAAAGAATGAAAATAGCTTTAATATTAGAATACTGAAAAGAATGAAAATAGCTTTAATATTAGAATACTGAAAAGAATGAAAATAGCTTTAATATTAGAATACTGAAAAGAATGAAAATAGCTTTAATATTAGAATACTGAAAAGAATGAAAATAGTTTTAATATTAGAATACTGAAAAGAATGAAAATAGCTTTAATATTAGAATACTGAAAAGAATGAAAATAGTTTTAATATTAGAATACTGAAAAGAATGAAAATAGCTTTAATATTAGAATACTGAAAAGAATGAAAATAGCTTCAATATTAGAATACTGAAAAGAATGAAAATAGCTTTAATATTAGAATACTGAAAAGAATGAAAATAGCTTTAATATTAGAATACTGAAAAGAATGAAAATAGCTTTAATATTAGAATACTGAAAAGAATGAAAATAGCTTTAATATTAGAATACTGAAAAGAATGAAAATAGCTTTAATATTAGAATACTGAAAAGAATGAAAATAGCTTTAATATTAGAATACTGAAAAGAATGAAAATAGCTTTAATATTAGAATACTGAAAAGAATGAAAATAGTTTTAATATTAGAATACTGAAAAGAATGAAAATAGCTTTAATATTAGAATACTGAAAAGAATGAAAATAGTTTTAATATTAGAATACTGAAAAGAATGAAAATAGCTTTAATATTAGAATACTGAAAAGAATGAATACAAAAAGACTGAGAAAATAAAAAGAGCTTTAGTATTATAAGACTGACAAATGGAAAAGGCTTTAATATAAGAAGGCTGACAAAAATAAAAGCGCTAAATATAACAAGACTGACAACATTAAAAGAGCCTAATTATAAGAAAGCTGATGCATCCAAAAAGCTTTAGTATATAAGGGCTTAAAAATGAAAGTAGCTTTAGTATAAGAAGGCTAACTAAATGAAGTGTGCTTTACCATGGGAAGACAAAGAAACTGAAAAGAGCTTTAGTATAAGAAGTTAGATGAAATAAAAAGAACTTTAATATAAGAAGATTGACAAAACGAAAGTAGCTTTAGTTTAAAAAGACTGACAAAATGTAAAGAGCTGTAGTGTAAGAAAACTGAAAAACTGAAACTAACTTTAAAATAAGAAGACTGACCAATAAAATAGTTTTGGTATAACAAGACTTAAATAATGAAAAGCGCATTAGTATAAGAAGACTGACAAAATGAAAAGAGCTCAAATATTAAAAGACTGAAAAAATGAAACGTACCTTAGTATAAAAAGACTAAAAATTAAGAGTATTATATAATAAGAATGACAAACTTAAAAGACCTTCAGGACTGACAAAATGAAACGAACTTGTGTATAAAAAGACTGACAAAATGAAAAGAGGTAAAGTATAAGAAGACTGACAAATAAAAAATCTTTAGTATAAGAAGACTGACATAAAAAAGCTCTATTATAAGAGGACTGACAAAATGAAACGTACTTTAATATAAGAAGACTGACAAAATTAAAAGAGCAAAAGTGTAAGAAGACTGACAATTGAAAAAGCTTCAGTATAAGAAGACTGATATAATAAAAGGTCTACTATAAGAAGACTGACAAAATAAAGAGCTCCATTATAAGAAAACTGATGAATTGAAAAATCTTAAGTAGAAGAACTCTGAAGAACACTGACAAAATTAAAAAAGCTTTAGTATAACAAGACTTAAAAAACTAAAAGAACTATTAAAAAGCTTTAGTATAGAAGACTTAAAAAAAATAAAAGAACTTTAGTATAAGAAATCTGACACATAAAATGAGTTAGATATAAGGTGACCGCAAGTATAAAAAGACTGACAAAATGTAAAATGTTTTCATATTAGAAAACTGACAAATGGAATGAACAGTTGTATAAGTAGACGATATTTTAATTTCGTACCCTACATAAAAATATTATGAATATAGCATATTCAATATACGAAATGTTCCGTGTTTTCTCACCATATATTTCTGAAATTATATTGAAGCGGTTAGCTCCCTAGAAGGCTTTCCCATTTTATCAGCTAGTTTTACCTGTTTTTCGGAGAGGGTATATTTTGTTTTGCAAGAAACAAATCATAAAATAAAATAGTGTTTATAATGAAATTTAAATTGAAATATATTACAAATTAAACATCACAATAATGCGTACCTAAATATTGAATTTTGCCGAATAAATTCTCCATAAATATAGGATGAATTAATATTTGCAAAATATTTTTTTAATTAAATAGGATACGTATTATATAATGAACTTTAACATAAATTTCAAACAAAATAAATCTCTGTTTATTTTGTAACAATGCGTGTTATATAGGAGTCTTAGTGAGTCTTTTATTAAGAGGGGTGTTGTTGTTGAGATAGATGTTCGTGTTATGAAGTGATTCATATATATTAAATGCTCATACTTAGAAGTGTAGAAGCTCTTTGAGTGAGGAGACATTGTGTATATAAGATGTGTATGTGAAGACATTTTAAAACATGATATACACGAGATATAATGACAATTTTCACTTTACCTTTTTGGTAGAATTACAACACAAAGACAACGTTTATAAAAACACGTGATGGGTTTATTTCTTCTTCCGACCGGTCGTGGTTTTCTGAGTCAAGAATTCAAAGCTTTACATACTAAGTTTCAAAGGTGACCGTCTCGCTTCTAGACGTTCGAATGTCATGTCTGGACTGACGTCTGTCATCCTCAGACTCCCTCTGACTCTTTCCCAGACTCTCCCTGCCTCTCTCTGACTCTTCCTGCTTAACTCCAAAGTTTCTAACTATATCGAGAATTTCCCATTTTCCATGACGTCATACACATGTTAAAACATGTGTCTTCTTTCACGTGTTCTGGAAATGCGTGTCCAAAACTTTTTTCTTTGTTTACAAAAGGAATTTTAACCTATATTCCCAGTAACCTATATTTCCAATATGTTAAAAACATGTTTATTAAATTATCCTATAGTTGCATTCCTTCAATTGAATTTCCATAACAGAATTGACAATGCACATTCTTTTCTTAAAACTATTTTATCTCTAAGCTAAACAATGGTTTGTTTTTTACATTCTATTTGCTAATTCTCTCTCGTAATCTATTTCTAACCCTAAATTACGAGGTTCGAATTTCGTCTATTCTATTTCATTTTCATTTTAACTAAATCTCTCTATTTTTATACTTACATGAAAAGGGGACAGCCCTTATCACGTAACATGCGTTGTTTTGGCTTCAAACGTATATAATACTATCTTATTTAATTCAAATTCAACTAGCGCTTCTAAGGAACAAAATCTTAACATTTTTTTTTAATAATCCGCAAAACATTGGCACCAAATTTAAATGTGAATTACCTGATAGATTTTTTAACCATTCATAATCGGGAGATCGGAGAGGGTAGGTAAATATGGCAGAAATGTATGCAGGGGAAAATAGCACAAGATGAAAATCTTTGAGAATATATCTAAAGGGAAAACATTAAGTTTGTCAATTTTAAAATTAAATTGTAACTATACTTAAAACCAAATGATAACCCTTAGCAACCCCTCTCCAAAAAATGAGATTCTGCTTTTTTAGACGATTACGTACGAATATTTCGAATAAAATAATAACATATAAATTCATTAAAATGATCCCTTATTTCTAGGACATTCTAACTTTTGGGGATTGGGCATCACTTTTCATGCCCACCATTCGCAATCGAGTATATTTGTATCTGCTCTGAATATTTAAAAAATGAAAGAAAAATATGATTTAAAAATTTGCCAAATTTTACAATATTCTTTTCGTTAAAGTATAATATGTGTTCTGATACTATACTTTATCTTTTCCGTTCTTGGTTAATGAAGGAGAAATACTTTAAGATTGAAGATTAAAAAAAAAAAGATGTTTCCCCAATCCAGAGTGTCTCTCTTTTTTTTGGGGGGGGGGCGTAAAACCGACCTTTGCCATCGTAGGAAATATATTTGTTATCACAGATGGAAAACGTTATGTTGTGCACCAAATTAAACTCAATAAACTTAACCTTAAAAAAAAGTGGTTCATGCTGACAACTGGAATTAATAGAATAATAAACGTTGGAAAAATTAGTAAAAAATAAGTAAAATCATGAATGTTAGCTCTTTGTGGGGACAAATAAGTACGAACAACGCAGTCATTTGGTAAAGTGTAGAATAGTTAACATTCGAGAAATTGTAAACAATAAAAAAAAAAAATCAACAAATACCTGATACCAAATGCAGTAAAATTCAAGTATATCTTATACGTGTGAAACTATGTCTAAGTTCTTATTAATCGTTGTCTTTACAACACGTAACTGGTTGCTCATCGCTTAACCATTGTGGACTTCATTATTGAAAAATTGTATAAAAAGATCTATGACAACCACTAACTCTAAATTTGGGAGTGCAACTCGAACTTAGGATTAGTGGTAAAATAAGTCATTGGTTTCCAACTTTTGGGAAAATAAGCCTCCTCGCCCGTTAAACGATAAGCGGCCGTTTTTTTCTGTTGTTATTTTTTTTCTGTTGTTTTTTTTTTTCTGGTGTTTTTTTTTTCTGTTGTTTTTTTTTCTGTTTTTTTTTTTTTCAATCAGTGTGTAAAACCCAGTTTGAACAACATATTTTGTAATTAAAAAAAAAAACCTTTGTTTTAGCATGGTAAGGTATATAGATTGTTAGATAATTAAATTTTACTATATAATATTTATTTTGCTATTGTTTCTTGCTTTTTACAATTTTCGGCTGTTAAGTTTTTTACAGTTCAGGTCCTGGATATGACCTTAAACTATATCCAGTGGTGAGGCCCCAGCTTGCGGGCTTTGGGGAGTGTAGAGCCACCCTTTAATTGCCATTACTCCCAGGTCCACTCTAACCCGGTGTGATAGTACCTGTTAGGGTCCCAACTATGGGTTAAATAGAAACCGACTTGAAAACAACAAAAATATGCTATTAAAAATTTTTTTCTTCAAATTCTTTGGATTCGGCATTAAATTACCCGAAAGGGTTGATATGCCGTAAAACAAAAACAACCAAACCTTTTTACACTTCAACTAATTGAATAATTAATTCTGAATTAAAAGTTGTTGGTGCTTAGATCGTATTTTAAACTACAGAGACTGAAACGCCCCCTCCAATAAAATCTACTTTTGAAAATCGATTTTTTTTTAGCGAGTTTAAGAATGGTGAGGCAAAAAGAACGAAACCTTTTTACACTTCAACTAATGGAAAATCGATTTTTTTAGCGAGTTTAAGAATGGTGAGGCAAAAAGAAAAGGGGAAAAACAATAAATTGTCAGTAAATAATTGTTAACAAAGCCAGTAAATACTACTTTTCTACCTACGTGAATGAGTTTAGTTTATGTGATGAAGGATTTTGTAGGTGCTTTTCTTTAATTTATAATCTGAAAATGCGGGTGCGTAGGTGGCAAATATCTCCCGAGTTTCTAGAAAAAACCGAAAGCTGCTAGATCGAAATTTTCCCCGCTAGGTTAACCGCTGAATTGGCAACATTGCCTCCAGCCTTACAAAAATAATAATAAAAAAATACAAAGTAGCAGCGAGGGGAAAAAGAAAAAAAACAAATTAGAAGCAATATTTAAAAAATAAAAATATTCATTTAGCCGTCGAAGCCGTGTTAATGTCGACTGGTTAAAACACAGAAAAGGAAAGAACAAAAAACAAAGCAAATGAAGGGATTTGTTTACATTTCCATAATTTAAAGGAAAATATAGGGAAAAATAAAACAAATCGAACTGTTTAGGGATTTATGTATATTTAGATAATAGGAAAGAAAAACAGATGTATGGGGGGGGAACAAAACAAACTGTTGGATTACGATAGTTGGCTAAAATGTAATTATATGTCTGCATCGGTAATTGAGGAGAGTAAGTTGGCGAAGTGTTCGTTAAGTAAAGAGAATAGTTGCATTCTATTAATTCATGAATAGGTGAATGGTTCGTATCAGCCAATCAGTATGCGAGGAACAAGTATTGGGGAGACGTTAGTATTTTTAGTATAGAAGAACGGAAGGCAAGTGTTTTGTAAATAGTGAATAGATCAGTTAAGTAGGAAGGGGTCTAACTTTAAGTACCCTGTGAGTAAAAATATGCAGTGTAGGAGGGGAACGGTGAGAGTACTTTGCGAATAGGGGGGGAAATGGGAACTACTTCCTCTGTAGGTTATGACGATAATAATGATGTCGCTTCTAGGATTAAAACTTATGTTTTAATATTACGTATTAATGTGTCTAAAATGTTGCTCAATAGTTAAATAAGGTAACGGCTAACAGTGTAAGCATAATAAATTTGTATGTGTCGTCTTCTTTTGTCGTAAACGTACGGTATTTGGGTCCAGAGGGGAAAAACTGCGCCTCTTTTATTATATATAGCAATTAAAGGTAGCTTCTTTATAATGAAGTCAGGGAATCCAGCGCGAAAATCTTCCTTTTCAAATCTTGCCGCCAAAGAAAGTGGATTTGTGCTTCATTGCCTGCAGTGGACGAGGATTTCTAAGCCTTTCCTTCTGGAAGAACTTGGCAAGAAGAAATCATGCGGCGAAGGTACATGCGTTCTTTTTTTTTTTTTTTTTTTTCTTTGAAGGAAAGAAATTTGGAGTAATCTCAAAGTTAATAGTTTTAAAGAAGGGCAAATTACGAGACAGTTTATCTTCAAACTTGTGAGTACGTTCCATAGAATTTATTAAATTTATTGTGTGCATGAATTTAGAAGTACTCGTTCTTAACTTTCATATTAATGGTAGTCGTTCGTTCAAGTGACGTTTATAATTTATGAACCAGCCTCTTTCTACTTTGTTCATTTACTCTCACCCCTTTATTTTCTCCTTTCATTTTTTTTTTTTTGTGCAGGCTATTCGTTCCTCGTCGAATTTCTCTGAAAACGGATAAATTTCCGACAAAACATTTATTTTTATACTCCATAAAACCGGCGAAATTTGATTTAAACATCGCAAAATGACAAAACCTTAAAATATAACAAAAAATCAAAATGGCCGTTTTTCATATATACAAGAAAAATAGCCAAATTAAATATTAAAAGATATAGGAAAATAAACTTACTACAAATATACATTACTTTTTTGTTAAAATTTTGGTTCAATCATTAGTCAAGTGAATATAACAGTAAAGGTCTTACCCTTGTCGTGAAATATGATGAAACAGACAATTCATTTTTGTACATAAAAAAAATCAAATAGCTAAAACGGAAAAAAACTTACAATATTTGCCTTTCGCTGACTATGATGGCAGCTAACTGTAAAAATTTCTTCGTTTGTCAACATTTTAATTAAAAATAAACATTATTGCAATACGTTAAATAATGTCTTACATGAGGTAAATTAAATTTATTTTTAAATAAATGTATTTATTTCTAATCATAAGATTACAAAATAATACATTTTTCTTTTTGTTTATGGAAAAATATTTTTCATTTGACAAAAAAAAAAAAGTAAATTAATTTTATTCATATCATAATTTGTAGTCCGGAAAAAAAAGTAAAATTAAAGAAAATACTAGTAGAAATCCAGAGTTTGTACACATAGATTCGAAAAAGTTGTCAAAAAACAAATATATAACAAATTAAATGTTATCAAAGGCAAGATAAATTACTTTTCTACCTCACTGGATATGTTTTTAGTATTTTTATTTAATGTAGCATGTTTATTCAGTGTTTACCGATGTATTGGAAAATTAAAAATGGCGCCTGACTCTCTCTTTGACACGGTAAGTTTCGGAAAAGGAGTTAAAAATAAAAAAATAGACAAAATACTGGGCCCGTGGCGCAGTTGATAGAGATGTTGAATCTCTACGGTGCCAAGTGAAAATTGTTTGAAGATAGCGGTTCCAATCCTACCCAAAGCCGGCCAGAGGCTCATTTGGCTCAAACGTGGTGAGACAACAACAACTACGGAAGGCAGTAATTGCAGTGGATGCAGTCAGGAGATTCAGAGTTCTTATCCCCTCGCTGTTACCATCTGATGAAGGCCAGAGGAATAGTTGGCTGAAACATCATGTAAACAACTAAAAAAAGATGAGGATAATAGTCCGCAATAAATAAAATTAATAAATAATACTCATTTCAATAATAAATTCCGATTAAATAATATAAATTTATGTTCAATTCAAAATTTTTTGTACGGGACCAAAAACTAACAGCATTTTTTTTTTTTTAAATAAACACAAACAAATTCAATTGTCTCTGATCTTATTTCAGTTTCTTGATTTAGAAACTATATTTTTGTTCTAACAATGAAGAAACAATTAATATAGGTTTCATTAATAAATTTACAAATTATTCAATTAATTCATTCTAATTTTATTTAAGAACTATTTATGTATTCCCAGAAACAGTGAAAGCGTAAAAACCAAAAAAACAAACAAAAGAGAAAACAAAAACACTGATTTTTAAAAGCATCTTAAAGAAAATAATTTGCAACCAGCAGTAGACAAAGTATCTTTTAACTAAATCATTAAATTAAGTTCGTCAGAAACTTAAGAGGAGTCAATTCTCCCAATAATTATTAAAATAATAAAACATAATTGAATTAAATTAACATAATCTAAAAGAAATAAAAGCCACTGTCTAAAAATTTTCCCCACTCTTTATCCGTGCCAAAATCAAAACGTAGATTCTTTCTTAGAAGTGCACGCCTGTGGAACTCTGTTCCGTCTACCTGTTTCGCACCTGACTATAACCTGGATGTCTTCAAGTCCAACATAAACAAATTCCTGATGAACACGCCCCCCTTAAGTAGACAATATATCAAATATCAACACTAACGTACTGTACACGCAATAACCCTTGACCACCTTGTAAAAAAAAATGCCCTTTTATTTACCTCGTTGGAACGTATGGTTTTCAGAGAAAACGATTTTTTTTTTTTTTTTTTTACATAGGCATCACCACATTATCAAGGCCAAGAGGCCACTCAAGGATAAGGGTTAAAGAGTGTACAGTAGAAATTGGACAATATAGTAATCATTAGTAATGAAAATTTGGTAAATTTGATAACTTATATGGAACGGCTCATCAAGAACTTATTTACGTTAGACTTGAACACAACCATATTGTAGTCAGCCGGAAAGCAGGAAAACGGAAGACAATTCCACAGGCGTGCAGTTCTAAGAAAGAAGCTTTGTTCATGGAATCTACGTTTAGGTTTAGGCACAGATTGGAATCAATTTTTGTGTACACTATAAAGAAAAGGTCTATCGTGTAGAGAAAGCGAAATAATAACTATTTTGCGCATGTGTTACTATAGACATGGATTCGAAAAAGTCAAAAATCAAATATATACCAAATAAATGTTATCAAAGGCATGATAAGTTACTCTTCTATCTAACTGCAAAGGTTTTTTAGTGGTTTTGCTCACTTTAAGACGTGTAATCACTTCGAAAATCATACAATGTTTATCGATATATTTTAAAAAGAAAAATAGGGGTGTGTTCGCTGTTGACTCCGGTAAGTTTGGGAAAATGAGTTCAAACTAAATTATACAAAACACTGTTAGAAACTCACTCAATATATGTTACCATGATATAGGCGGACATATATTCGATGGAGTATCTAACAGTATTTTGTATAATTATTTAGTTTTAACTCATTTTCCCAAACTTACCGTATTCAATAGCGTGCACACCGCCATTTTCCCTTTTCAAGTATACCGATAATCACTGTATGATTTTCGAACCAATTACACGTTTTAAAGTGAGTGAAACCACTAAAAAAAAACTTTTGCAGATAGGGAGTAGAGTAACTTATCTTGCCTTTGATGACATTTATTTGTTATATATTTGATTCTTGACCACTTTTTCGAATCTATGTCTATAGAAACACAAGCCCAATATTTTTTTTTTTTTTGCTATTCTATATTTTCCTTCTTTCCTTCATCGATCGTCAAAACGTATAAAATGAAAATGTGAACGAATCTCTGGCGTACGTCAATGAAATTTCGAAATAACCCTCTAAGAACGTTATAATTGAAAACTGACCCCCGACGATACAAGTTAGTTTAACGTTAAACATTAAAAAAATGGAAATTGTGAAATTTAAAGAAAGGAGCCTTACATAAACGACTGCCGAATCTCTTACTAAAAGCGTTTTCTTTTCTTTCTTGTGGGAAGGAGGGGGGGTCATTATTTATAACGTGTTTGCTTATTTTCGTTATTGAAAACAAAGAATTCAGCGAGGGTCGCAAAAAACCATTCCTTTCGACAACCACGCATGCACGTCTACTGGTATTCATGACGATATTTCGATGGTGTCTTCGTAGGACAATAGATAAAAGGGTTCGCGTCGTAACCTACTGGTTGAAAGTTCGCGCCCATGCAACGGATCGTTTTTTTTTTCTTTTTTTTATTTGGAAACTTTTAACATTTACACATTTATGTGATTTTTTACGTTCCCTTCTTTATTTTCCTGTTTTTATCTCTTTTTTTTTTTAAATATTTTTCCATGCTCTTTTTTGTGATAAATACGTATAATTTTTCGTGTTTTTTTGTCCGTTTTTCTCAGTTTTTTCTATTACCGAATTCACACAGTTTTATTTGGGTTTTTTTCTTTTTAATTTGTTTTTATTGCTTTTAATTTGTTTTTTATTATCGAAATTAAACGAAACCCCTTAATTTGTTTTTGAGGTGTTTTCTTTTATGTTTGTTTTGGAGTTTATTTTTATTTATTTATTTTCTTTACGGTGATAAAGTGACATAATTGCAACCAAGTATTGCAGTAATAAATAAAAGAAACAATAAATGATAAATACACGGAAGAAGTTTCGTTTCATTTCCTTAGCATAAGATTCCATGTTTTCGTTCTTAAATAAATTTCTATTTCTTAATATAACATTGAGACGAACTATTTTTAGTCGCGGAGACCGGTAAGTAACCAGTTAACATTACCACAGCTTCAACGTGGGGAGAAGGAAGTGTTTTGTAACCCGCATGCGCATTAGTGCTTTTCAGTTGGGGGAAAAAAAACATGGCCATCAGTGGGACTCCATTGGATAATAAATGTTTTAATATCCAGAAAAGTACTTGTCTGCGCAAAATTTAAATGTGATATCCGTTTTCAGCATACCCTAAAACCTATAAAAGTTATCATTCGAGTTGAGGTTTTGTTTTGTTTCACCAATTTGTAATTATAAGTTTTTGTTGTGAAAGAAAGTTTTATTAGATTTCTGTGGTCTATGCTAATTCACATGAAAAGAAAAATGCGATTCTCCAATTTTTTTTAGGCAATTACATGTTAATGTTTTCTTGTATCATCCATTTGTCCACCCAGTAAAATTGCTTTAAATATTGTACATACTTGTCGTGTTCCTTCTCGAAAACCAACTATATTCTGCTTCATGTGTGAGAATTGAACTTTTTTCCGAGATAGAATTAATTCTAATAAATTTTCATTGCATTATGACGTCGTCCTACAGCATCTAAGTCTTAATGAAGGAAATGAAAAAAAAACAAAAAAACATTTCTTCTTTTTTTTTTTGTACATTATGCTTTAAAATATTAGAAACTTCTTCAGATGCATATTTCTTTATTTTTGTCTGTTTTGAAATATAATAATAATAGTATGTGGTGCAACAGAGCACAGACATGCGTTTGCTAATATCAAGCCATGTGAGAAATACGTCGCAGTAAGGAAAAAGGAAAAACTACAAATAGGGGAGAGAGAGAGAGAGAGAGAGAGAGAGAGAGAGAGAGAGAGAGAGAGAGAGAGAGAAAGAGCGCATTAGAGAGGACAATCACGCTAGAGACGTGGACAAAATCACAGCTCTAACGAGAAGTCACGCGTTGTGGGAAAATAAGGAAATGAATATCGTTGTTGCAAGAAAAAGTGAGTTGAGTTATTACTTGTTTTCTATTCCTACCGACGTACGATGCTACGTGTGATGTCCTAAATGTGTAAACGTGTACAACGTTACAACAGCACAACCATTAGAAGGTGTGGTAGTCGATGATTATTATGATTTTTGAAGCCAAAAAGTTTCGTCCGCTAAAATATGTTTTAGAATAATCAAAATATTTAGATGCGCGAAGCCATGCGCGAAAAAAGTCACAGTAAGGAAAAAGAAAGAAAAACAACAAATAGGAGAGAGAGAGAGAGAGAGCACATTAAAGAGGGCGATCACGTTAGAGACACAGATGACGTTCGAGATGACGTTAGAGACGTGGACTACATCACAGCTCTAACGAAAAGTCACGCGTTGCGGGAGAATGAGGAAATGAATGTCGTTGTTCCTTCTCGCAAACCAACTATCGCCGTTTTCTTATCATCGATTTGTTACCGCATTCTCACGTGTGAGAATTGAGCATTTTTCCAGGGTAAAATTGATCCCAATAATTTGTTCACTTATATATAAAAATCAGTAAAACAAACCAATCTAATAACAAATGTCTATGATTAGGAATTATATGAACCATCCTTGATAGCGGAAAAGCACAAAAGTTAACAAAGCCTCCGCCCTTCCCATGTTAAAAATGTTTTTCTAAATAGTAAGACTATTTAGAAACTCCTTAACAAGTGAAGGTGAGTTATTAAGTATTCTATTTGGGCGCGACCGCGACACTCTTATTTTGCGCATTAGTCATCGACTATTTACAATTGTTGGTGAAAACATTAAAATAGAATTCTGCACACTAACAACAAACTAATACAAATCGGACATTTTAAAAATCAAACAAATCTTTGGTCGTCTCATAGATTTTAATCAGTTAATAGGAAAACAGAGAAACATTATTTAGAAAGATCTACTCGTGTAATGTATCCCTCAAGAAACACGTCTCTAATTAAATGTTGACAAATTTTAAAGGAATAATAATCAGAATCGTTAATCCTATCGGAATCGGGAATTGAAAACAGAATCGATAAGTCTGATTGTATCGGAATCATGAAAAAAGTTGGAATCGCCTGATCACGTTTGTGTGTGTGTGTGTGTGTGTGTGTGTGTGTGTGTGTGTGTGTGTGTGTGTGTGTGTGTGTGTGCGCGCGCGTGTGTGTGTGTGTTGGGGCAATTAATCAAAATCGTGAATCGGAAAAAAAGATAAAAATAACAAAAACAAGTGAAGCATGTATAGTCCCCCATGAGTGCACAGTGAACGAGGCATAAAAAAATGACTAAGTTCAGCATTTGCCCCCCTCCATCCATTTAGCCCCAAAAGTCTCCAGGGGACGTTAATTCTGGTGAAAATGAATAAACGGTGCAGTTTTAGGCCTTACCATATGTAAATTTGAGTTCTGCACCATGCAAAAAAAAAAAAAAAAAAAAAAAAAAAAAGACTAAGTTCATGATTTGTCCCCACCCATTTATCCTCAAAAGTCCCCCAGGCCTTAACATATTTAAATTTTGAGTTCTGCACCATG
The DNA here is from genome assembly GCF_053919585.1 of Euprymna scolopes. NCBI lineage: Eukaryota > Metazoa > Mollusca > Cephalopoda > Sepiida > Sepiolidae > Euprymna > Euprymna scolopes. The sequence continues at coordinate 79,351,254 of NC_136503.1, forward strand.
CAAAACAGCGAAATAGACATACACAGAAAATTTGGGACAAATATGGTAAAATGGTCCCAAAAAAATGGAGTGTTTTTATTAGTAATTTAGTTATTTATCTCTTTATCTCTATTATTTTACCTTTTTATTTTTTTATTTTTATTTATTATTTTTCATTTTTTATTTTTCTCTTTCTTTTTCTTGTTCTTTTTACCTCACTCTTATTTCTTCATCCCTTAAATGTATTTCATGTGTTATTTTTTAACTTGCTCTTCATCTCTCCCCCTCAATTTTATTTACCTTTAAGCTATTATTATTATTATTATTATTATTATTATTATTGTTATTATTATTATTATTGTCATTGTTTTTATTATTATTATTATTATTATTATTATTATTATTATTATTATTGTCACTGTTATTATTATTATTATTATTATTATTATTATTGTTTTTATTATTATTATTATTATTATTATTATTATTATTGTCATTGTTTTTATTATTATCATTATTATTATTAATATTATTATTGTCATTGGTTTATTATTATTATTATTATTATTATTAGTAGTAGTAGTAGTAGTAGTGTTGTTAATAGTACATTTCCCTCTATTACTCCACTACGCCAATCATTCACATCCAAAACTCTACTTTGTCCTGTTATACACCTCAAAAGATTTTGCCACCCTACCTTTTACCGCTGCCTTATACCCCCCCCTGCATATCTAATAACAAAGAAAACCTAGAATTACTGCTACATATTACAAAACATATATTGGTATTCTGAAATCCATTATTATAGCCTTACAGCTACCCACCCAGACCCACACCATAACTTGCTCACTTAATTAACGTCCAAACCCTACCTCGCCCCAATAAATTAAAACCCTGGAACAGAACGCCCGATGTAATCCCTCCTGCTCAATCCCTGCTTAGTATATACCCATCCAACCTTTCGCCCTAAATCATCACCATAATATCCCTCCCAAAATTATACACCACTTCATAGTGCTGTTGTCGTCTCGGCTGCATCTGTCAAAATGTCCCTCCATAGATAATAGACATCTTACACACTGATAAAATAGAATTACCATCCATCCACAATATACCACCACCTTAACCTTAAAACATATATCACATCCATTTAAGACTATGATATACACCTTTGTACATTACACTCTATGTAATACACTCCTCCTTTATCTAGAATTCAATAAAACTCCCCCCCCAACATCCTATATAATTTCAATTGATCTATTTCGTTCCTAATGAATACCACGCTTGACGCCACATCCTCACTATGTTAGCATTAGGCTTCGAAATGCCTTGGCATAAAGAGTCCCTTCTATCCCCCAAATAATTGTTTGTATTCCCTTATTGAATAAATGAACCAATCTATATTTACCAATCAATAGTTTTTGTGACTTCATTTCCCTTTCCTATTATTCTCATATATATCTATATCTATATCTATATATATATCTATATCTATATATATATATATATATATATATATATATATATATATATATATATATATATATATATATATATATATATATATATATCCATTCTTGGATTTTTTACCCTTCACCGGACTATTAATTCATGTGAAATCTTTTTATCATTTTTCTTTTACCTCCTATTCCCCTTACCTCACCCTTTTTTTTTAACCAAGTAAGATCTGTGACTTACTTGTAGTTTCATTAAATAGTTTTATATGCAAAATCCGATCCCGCATTTTGCTAATTCCTGCCCTCTGATGAGAAGGAGAGTATTTCTTCAAAACTCCGCAGATTAAGGACTATCCACTTATCTTGTGCTTCCTTTTTTAAAATTAAATGTTTTTAACTCTTTTTCAAGATGTCTTTTAATATGTTTTATTAATCATTTGTTCATATATATATATATATATATATATATATATATATATATATATATATATATATATATATATATATATATATATTATAAAGAAGTGAACCAAGCAGAGAAACCTCCGGCTTCAATTAGAATTATTTGGGTAGTTAGTTTTTTTTTTGTTTTTTGTTTTTTTTAACCTCCTCTCCGCTCTTACTCCATACCACTACCAAATATTCTAAAAAATAATAATTTTCAGACTTATGACCCTCGAAAATGTTAGTCTGAACGAAAAGCGCTTCGGGTGTATTTTAACGATCTTGTTTTTTAATCGACTTATTTATTTTATTTAATTGTACATGTGTTACATACAACTTGCCCCATTTTGTTTTCCTTTTCCTCACCCCGTTTTCCATCTTATTTTAGTTGATTGAATTTACTCGATGGTTCACTTCTTTATAATTATTCTAAAATTTTGCCAATCGAATATATATATATATATATATATATATATATATATATATATATATATATATATATATATATATATATATATATATTATTTAGTGGAGATGGTAATTAATGAAAACTGAAAAAAGTGCTCAATACTGTTGTAGAGCAAATATGCATTTTATTTTTTATTACCGTATCTTTCTGTTAAGTTACATTATTGTTTCGGCTACAGGGCTGTTATTTTTGCCGTCTGTAGCGTCCTCAGACTTTTACAGAAAAGTTCGCTATTTTGGGATGAAAGAGTGGAAGAGTGGATGAGGTCAGGGGGGTGCGAGGAGAGCGAAACAGGAAGAGAGGAAGGGAACAAGGAGGGAAGGTGGGGGCGCTTGGTATGTCGATAATGTTTTAGTTTTGGGGTTTAAGGAACTAGTGGGGGAGGGTCTGGGAAGTTGATTTCTGGTGTGCCTGAGGGCATAGGGATACATGAGGGGAAGGGGAATATGTGGGGTGGGAGGAGGGGGGTTTACTTTAAACTTCGAGTCTTAGTGTTAAAACTTTTAGCATCTCGTTGGTGAGGTGATTTCTTGGTATGTATGTCTTGAGCTGTTGGGTGTTGCTTATTTTTGGAGGCGGGGAGCTATGATTCGGTTTATTTATTTTTAGTTTTTATTTTGTTGTTAATTGTTTGGAGAGGGTCAGCTAGCGGTCGCAGCCACGGGTTCACACATGCGCACGTACACACATATATACTTAAAAGAAACGGTCACGGGTACACATACTTGCCCGCCCTGGCGTGCAAATATATGTGCATATGTGCCCTCAGGCATCCCTATGCCCTCAGGCACACCAGAAATCAACTTCCCAGACCCTCCCCCACAAGTTCCTTAAACCCCAAACCTAAAACATTATCGACAAAGCGCCCCCCCCACCTTCCCTCCTTGTTCCCTTCCTCTCTTCCTGTTTCGCCCTCCTGGCAACACCCCCCCCTGACCTCATTCACACTTCCACTCTTTCATCCCAAAATAGCGAACATTTCTGTAAAAGTCTGAGGACGCTACAGACGGCAAAAAAAAAAAAAACAGCCGTGTAGCCGAAACAATAATGTAACTCAACAGAAAGATACGGTAATAAAAAATAAAAACGTATATATATGTGCATATATATGCATATATATATATATATATATATATGTACATATATATATATATTTGTACAAATATATGTATATGTGTATACATGTATATATATGTATGTATACATATATATACATATGCATATATATGTATACATATGTATATACATATATATGTATACATGTATATACATATATATGTATACATGTATATACATATATATGTATACATGTATATACATATATATGTATACATGTATATACATATATATGTATACATGTATATACATATGTATACATATGCGTATATATGTATACATATGCATATACATATGTATACATATGCATATATATGTATACATACATATATATATATATATACATGTATATACATGTATATATGTATACATATATGCATACATATGTATACATATATATACATGTATATATTTATATGTATATATATGTATATATATAAATATTTGTATATGCATATATGTATATTTATCTATCTATCTATCTATCTATCTATCTATATATATATATATATATATAATTATATATATAAATATATATATCTATATTTATGCATATATATGTGAGTATATACACTCATGAGCAAAAACAAAAAAATGGGCTAAGAGCAAAAGAAGGAAGAAATCGATTTTTCAATATTTTTCCATGAATTTTTGTTATTTTGAAGATCATTATTATTATTATTATAATGATCTACAAAATAGAAATTATCAGTTAAAATATATAATAATAAGTGGAAAAAATTAATCCTAAAAATGGTAAGACCGTATCTTGGCGAGGATATAAAAAAACCAAATTGCAGGATTAAGGCAGTCCTTAATTGCTAAACCTAAACGCAGATTCCATGATCAAAGCTTCTTTCTTAGAACTGCACGCCTGTGGAATTGTCTTCCATTTTCCTGCTTTCCAGCTGTCTATAATATAGTTGTCTTCAAGTCCAACGTGAACAAGTTTCTGATGAGCCGTTCCACTTAAGTTAATAAATTTACCGAACTTCCATTACTATCGATTACTATATTGTCCTTTTGACTACTGTACACTCTTTAACTCTTATCCTTGAGTGGCCTCAACAGGCCTTGATAAGTGGTGACGCCTATGTCAAAAAAAACAAACAAAAAAACGTCCAAAATGACTTACAAGCAGATTTTTTATATTTTAAGGAAAGAAAATATGGCAACATCTCCTTCTGCATTGTTCAAAGGTTCGAAGTCGAACGCTCGGTCAAAAGGAAATCTGGATCTTGTCGCCTTAGAGCATTCACTTTGAAGGACAACCACAGGCTTAAATTAAGTGCTTTGAAGGATTGAAAGAAAACTTATGTTAACCATAGCAAAGAATTCAAAACAGGGGCTGGAAATTCTGTTTCTAGATATACAATATCTAGACGAATTAAAGAAATCGGATTTTCTTCTAAAAGGTGTGCAAAGAAACCATTTTTATCTAAGAAGAACATCAATGATAGAAAAAGATTTTTCTCGTATTATGGCAAGAAAGATACAAACTGGTTCAGGAATGTTTTCTGGTCAAATGAATTAATATTTTGTCTTATTATTGATGCTCCCAAATGGTGCATTTTAAGAACTGGAGAAAGATTTTCGCCAAATTGCATAACAAGGACAGATAAACACGGGAATAGAGGGATAATAGTATGGGGAACTTTTACTGCAGCAGTAGTTGGGGAACTTATTAGATGTGAGAAGTTAATCAATGCAAAGCAATACATTAAAATATTAGAAACAGGACTGTTACTAAGTATCCAGAAGGTGGAAATATCCCAGAACATTATTTTTGAACATGATAATGCCCCTGCACACACTGCTAAAATAAAAAAAAAAATTTTTTTTGATAATTAAATTGATTTGCTGTTTTGGCCAGGTCAAAGCCTCGATATCGAGAATATTTGATCCATAATATATCATGCATTAGCTGGAAGAACTTTTTCAAACCATGGCAAACTGTGGGAAGCTGTGCAAAGTGAATGGAATACTATCTCCTTTTCACAGTGTTTCACTTTAGTTGAGAGCATGTCTAAAAGGATTAATATTTTAAAGAAATCAAAAGAGAATGCGATTCCATACTAAGCATTTATTAAAGTAAATGTATTCTTCTATGTTATTAGTTTAAGTTTCCTTATTAAAATAATAAAATTAAAATATTAAAATGTATAAAATTTGTTTGGTCATTTTTTTTTTTTTGCTTACGAGTGCATATGCATATATACTTATATATATATGTCTATATATGTATATATACATATATATATATATGTGTTATAATTATACATATATATATATATATATATATATATATATATATATATATATATATATATATATACAGAAAGTGAACTCTGATTTATGAAAGTATGATAGGTTATGGAAAGGAAGGGTTGTAAAGAGATAGCTTCGAATTTGGGGGTATCAAAACCAAAGCAAAATATGATGAAAGTAAAAATAAAATAGATAACCCCCATAATTTATTATACCATACCTGTTCACACTGAAACACTTATCACAATCTTCTGTGGATCTATATTAAAAAACCTTGTTAAACTTTGTGATATATTTCCATTCTATGGAGGTCAGGCGCGAACGAACACCCCATAATTTTATTATACCATATTTCTTCAAACTGAAACATAATTATCAAAGTATACTTACGTAGATAGATATGAAAAGGCTTTATTAAAGTTTGTGCCTGTTTCCATTCTATGGAGGCCAGGCGCGAACGCAGACCCCATAATTTTATTATACCATCCCTATTTAAGTTAAAACATACTTATCAATGTATTATTATGTACATCTATATATAAAAAAAAAAACACTTGTAACGTTTTTTTTTAATTAAAAATTTTTTTTTTCCATACCTTGTGGACCAGGCACATACGCAGACCCCACAATTTTAATGAATCATCATTATGCCAGATCAAACATACCCATTCCTGTGTCTCGATACATCTTCTATCACTATATGTGATCAGGTTTCTATAATAGTCAACCATATAGGAGCCTATTCGTGACCAGACACACACACACACAGATGTTCAGCTTTATATTATAGATATGTATTCATTAATACGTATATATACGTATATATATATATATGTATGTATAATTATGTGTATATATATATATATATATGTATAATTATGTGTGTATATATATATATATATATATATATATATATATATATATGTATATATATATATATATGTGTATATGTGTGTGGGGGGGGTGTCGTAAATGTTTATTTTTAAATATTGTTAATTTCAATGTACCCGTTTTAATTTAACGAGTTGAGACTGTTATGCTAAAATATATCGATAAACGCTATAATGTTCGAACCGATTACACGTTTTAAAGTGAGTAAAACCACTAAAAACATTTGCAGATCGGTAGAATGGTAATGTATCTTGCCTTTGATAACATTTGTTTTATATTTGTTTTTGAACCACTTTTTCGAATCTATATGTATAGTAACACAAACCTGTAATTTTTGCGCGAAATTGGGTAAAATCATATTTTACTTAGGCGTTATAAAGCAGGCAGTCGGAGGCTATACGCAGGGGACATAATCCCGAAACGAATATTTTAGATTATTTGTGTCATGACTGCAATATTTGTTGTCTATAGCGACAGACATTTTTTTTTTTTTACTAGAAACACGATAGCGGTTGTTCTACACGATGAATTTTCGTACTTTTTGGATTTATTACCATTTTCGACATGACAATCAAGTATAGTAACAGACACCCAAATTAGGTCCTGAATATGATTTTAAACTATATCGATGGTGAGCCCCAGCCCCTCGTTTGCGGGATTCGAGGAGTGTGGAGCCACCTTTAATTGTCGTTGCTCCCAGGTCCACTCTGACCTGGAGTGGTAGTACCTGTTAGGGTCCAAACTATGTGTTAAATTATAGAAATCGACTATAAGAAAAATATATATTCTATTAAAAATGTTTTTTTCAAAATCACTGGATTCGGCAATAAATAACCAGTAAAGGGTTGATATGCCGTAAAATGAAACAACCAACCAACCAACCACAAAAATAATAATAATAATAATAATTAAAAAAAAAAAAATTACTTTTAAATAGAAAGAAATTTCTACTCGATGAATTTTCGTAATTTTTGGATATATTAATATTTTCGGCATGACAATATATAATATTGTTTTTGCTTAAAACAACATATTTAAAAAAAAAAAAACTATCAATCTATCGACTCCATCTTAACAAACACCATAAAATCAACTAATAATACCTTTTTTCGTTGTGGGTTTCTCTGTTGTTTTCGTTGTTGGTTCCTCTGTTGATGTCATGGCGTTGTTATCTGCGCAGTTGGTGTATTTTCGCGATTCGCAAGTCAACGTTAGTGAATTGAAGTTGAAACCCTCCGGACATTTCATCACCATTATTCCCACAAATGGGGTGCAGCTTAAGAACAAGTTCGGTTCATTCGGATGGCACATAAACGTTTGGGTGCATATTTGCTTTTCTTCTGATTGGACTGGTGTTAATAGAAAACACGCGACGATAAGGAAAAATGAAGGAATTGGTTTCATCCTGATATTATCTCCTGACATGATTTTTTTTTTTTTTTTTTGATTTTTTTTTTTTTTTGATTTTTTTTTTTTCTTTTTTTTTTTTTTTTTTGTCCCTGGAGAAGCTGATATATAGTGACGTCAAGATCCGCAAGCGGCTTTGACAGTTTTTAGAGTTGATATTACTTTTTAGTTAATCAGCTTTCTTTTCGCACGTGGAATTCGTCAGACGAGTATTAAAAAAAAAAAAAATTAGGAGAATCTTCTTTACCGATTCTTTGCGACGGGTAAAATTCTCCAAGACTTTCCTGTAAACTCACTTTCACCGTTTTACGACCAAAATGTAAAGTTTAAAGCAAATTATTTTCTAGTTAAATGATAATACAGGTGATCAATTTCTTTTAGATTCGTTTGCATGCTACAAAGATATTGTTAAAAAAAAAAAAGAAAAAAAAGAAAATCTATTTTCCTCACACAAAAATAAGCAAGTTTTTTTGGGTTTTTTAAATAAAATTAAAAAAATAAATAGAAAATAAGTTGTTCAGTATATATATATATATATATATATATATATATATATATATATATATATATATATATATATATATATATATATATATATATATATATATATATATTCTATCACAATTAAGAATTATACACTTTGTCAGTTTGGGTGTGAAGCAAAATATATTGTTTAAAAAACAGTATTTTTCGCGCAAAAAATAAGTATCTTCTTTGTTACAAAAAAAAAGTTTTTTCAAATTTTTTTTTAAAGGGGAAGTGGGGAGGGGGGCGTTAAAAAATTATGGAATTTTGTGTTATTTTTTTTTACGATAGAAGATGTTTCCCACTTTTGTCAATTTACCGCGAAAAAGAGTCAAATATTACGATATTTCGATAAAATTACGAAAAGTGGACAAATAATTATTCAGTGCGAATAGACATGAATTTATCATCCAGAACGACGTTGCAAGTCTTATTATGCGCAAGAAGACGGCAGGATTTTTGTTTTTTACTAAAAGGCCGGTTGATGTATAAAAAATGAAAACAAAGTTAGTGTTTCGCTGAAAAAGAATAAGACTGACGAAACGTGATTTTACAGTAGTTTCATTTTTGACTCCCTATTCACTGTTTTCTGACTCATATGGATTGTTTCTCTTTTTTCTTTCTTTTTTTTTTCTTTTCTCTCTTTTTAAGTATCTTTATTTTAAAAAAAACTACACTTTTTTCAAAGGATTTTAGTAAATTGTTACCTGGTTTCCACCTTAACACTTTTTCTTTAAAATGACGACGTCTATAGGTTTTCGGGTATGCTGTAAACGAATATCGCATTCAAATTTTCCGCAAACAAGTGGTTTTCCGGATATTAAGCAATGCCATTTCTTATGTTATTGTTGGTGGCCATCTTGGTACGCGCGCTTGCGCGTAGTTCCTCGGGGTTGCGTTTATACATACGAGCGCTCACTCGCTTGCTCGCGCGTATCAAAATAGTCACCAGCAATAACATAAGAAATGACATTGCTTAATATCCGGAAAGCTACTTATTTGCCGGAAAAATTACATGCGATATTTGTTTTCATCACACCCGAAAACCGATAGAAATCGTCATTTTAAAGAAAAATGTTTTGGTGGGAAAATACCAAAATCTTTTCAAAAATATTTTTTTTATTATACAAAAGGTACCGTTTTTTGATTAGGCGCAGCACTCAGCACAGCACCAAAATGTGTATAGAGAGAAGGGGGTGTCGAGGCTCGCCAAGTTGGTCTATTCCCTAAATTCCAGTTACCACAATATCACATTCACTCTATGGACTGCTTAAAATATCCCCAGGTGTTTTGAAGTTTTTTGTTGTTGTTTTTTTTATTTACGTCATCATCATCATCATCATCATCATCGTCATCATCGTCATCGTCATCATCATCATCATCATCATCATCATCATCATCATCATCATCATTAGGAGGACGGGCTCCTTACCCGGACCAATGTGATTCTTCCTCTCTAGAGTTTCCTGTCTTCCATCAGCTGCCTCAGATCTTCAGGTTCATAATTTACAGCCTAGAGAGGGGATTTGTTTTTTTCCACTGATGATGGGTTATTACCCGGAAGGACCGTTGGAATAAGTACCATCCACAGTTAAAAAAAAAAAAATTCAGGTGGATAAATAAATAAATATAAAAAATAATCTAAAAAAATATTGAATTATTTATCGTTCATTGATTTCTTTATTTATCTGCTCATAACGACTGCACATCCCTGCATTGTAAGCCTTCAAAAATAACTTTTTATTCAAACAGTCTCTCTCTCCTTGTCTCCTTATATATATATATATATATATATATATATATATATATATATATATATATATATATATATACATATATGTGTATATATATGTATATGCATATATATATATGTATATGTATATATATATGTGTGTATATATATATATGTATATGTATATATATATATGTATATATATATGTATATATATGTATATATATGTATGTATGTATATATATATATATATATATATATATATAAATATATATATATATATATATATATATATATATATAAGAACATTGTTCACGAGCACACAACCTTTTTATTTATTTTCTCTTTTCCTTTTTTTCTTTTTCGTATTTTACTTCTGTTTCCGTTATAATTTATTTCCGTCGTTTACTGAAATAAAGTTTTCCGTTATTACTTGCCTACATAAAAAAAAAACGACCATGGGAGTTGTTACGCCGGCTAAATTATCCATAAGTGAAAAATAAAAGAAAACATTAATGATTCGAAATAATCTCTATTCATCGACTGCTTGCAAACGGATTTTTCCACAAACCTAGATTTCACATATTTCGGATTTGAATTTGAATCTATTTTATCAACCGTATGAATCCGGTTTCTTCTTCTGCGAGCATTGCCTCTTATCATCATTTCGTCTTGAAAATAATTAATCTCTCCATATCATTTCATCTGGATTCTGAATGGATTTTTAATTTATCCTTTTATTTTTCATTTCTTTTCACAATTTTATGAACCCTTTTATGACTAGTTTTCATATAATGCTGTTTCAATTAATTCCGGTACCAGCAAATCCACAGCTTCGATATAATATTCATTTGATAATATCTTTCCTCTGATGAGAAGACCAAATTTCTTTGAAACTCTGTGGATTAAGGAAATTTTAATACATCTTGTTTGAGTATCCTGTCGAACAATAAAATCTCATGAATTATAATTCACAGTCTTAAATGTGTGTTCTTCTATAACAAGCTCTATTTCCTATCTTCGTTGTATTGAGCTTTTTAATTTAGTTGAGATTACTATATAAATATTTTTATTTATATTCACTTGAAGTTTACAGAAGCTTATGGCTTATAAACTTAATTTTTACTTCGTAATAATAATAATAATAATAATAATATATATATATATATATATATATATATATATATATATATATATATATATATATATATATATACTAGCAAAAGTACCTGTCGTTGACTGGGTTCAAAAACAGCCTACAGAAAATGAACTCTGATTTATGAAAGTATAATAGGTTATGAAAAGGAAGGATTGTAAAGAGATAGCTTCAAATTTGGGGGTATCAAAACCAAAGCAAAAATATGATGAAAGTAAAAATAAAAAAAGGATAAACCCCATAATTTATTATATCATACCTGTTCACACTGAAACACTTATCACAATATTCTATGGATCTATATTAAAAAACCTTGTTAAACTTTGTGACATATTTCCATTCTATGGAGGTCAAGCGCGAACGAACACCCCATAATTTTATTATACCATATTTCTTTAAACTAAAACATAATTATCAAAGCATACTTACGCAGATAGATATGAAAAGTCTTTATTAAAGTTTGTGCCTATTTCCATTCTATGGAGGCCAGGCGCGAACGCAGGCCCCGCAATTTTATTATACCATCCCTATTTAAGTTAAAACATACTTATTAATAGTGCTCAATCGTAAGAGAGCAAGTTATATATTTTTTATTTTTAATGTAAATACAGTCATATCTTGCTACGATGTGCAGACCGTTTCAATCATATTAGATATCATCAGGCAAGAAATATTAAGGTACACAAACTGAAAAGGTTTAAGACGTTTTCAAATTTTGAGGAGAGAAGATTCGCCATGAATGGAGATGGGCGTAGCAATATATGACTGTATTTACATAATATATATATATGCACACACACACACACACACACACACACACACACACACACATACATATATATATATATATATATATATATATATATATATATATATATATATATATATATATATATATATATATATTACTTTAAAGAAAATAGTCGGCAAAACCCGAGGAGCCCCTTTAACGAACAAACTCATCAAGTTAGTCGTTGGCTGTGCAAATAAATAATTATAAATATCACGTAAGAGCAGAGACTTAATGGGGTGAGTGTGTACATTTTATCGAGGGAGAAAAAAAGGAGAAACGGGTGAGAATACGAATAAAATAAAATATTTACAATTATGTAAAATATATGTACAAGTGGGGACAAAAGAGAGAGTTAAAATATATCCACAAATAATTCTAACCCGACTTGACAAATTCTTCTGTCGACAGAAAAGAAAAAAAGGGGAAACTTAGGTTTTGCAGCTGGCTGTTTTCTTTCAAGCAATTTATAAGTTTCCAAAAATGCTACATTGCCAAAAGTGTGTTTATTCATAAAGTCTGAAGAAATGCTGGTTTTTGAAAATTTTCAAACGATATAATACTTTAAATTGTCGAACTGGGCATTGAAACAATTGTAACATAAAACGAAATACACGTTTTGTTGCCATCAACACCTTGTCTTGAAGTCTTAATTTTGCACACACAGTATATTAATGCTCAATTATGAAATGTGATAATTTTGTAGCTTAATCCTTAAGTCAACCATTGTTGGCTTAAAACCTATTGGTTTATGAAAATTTACTGAATTATACGAACTCAGTATATTACATATAAGTCTCTCTCTCTCCCCTCTCTCTCTCTCTCTCTCTCTCTCTCTCTCTCTCTCTCTATATATATATATATATATATATATATATATATATATATATATATATATATATATATATATATATATATATTATATGCAAGCATATTTGTGAAGCTGATGAAATTTGCCACTACATCTGTTTAATTTAGTTTCAGCGATGCAATGTAATGTAATATAATGTATTGGCAAATAGGTTTATCGATGAGCTCAGTTTTGGGGCCGATAATTTCGTGGGATTCCATGATGAAGAGCATTTGCTCTCTGGACCATAATGACCTTGGTCTATTTTCGCTATGTGGACGACACATTTTGCTTCTTCAATAATCAAATTCAGGCAAATAATTTTCTCTCCTGACTTAGTAGGATGGTTACCTGGCCCTGGTCCTTCCAGGCCGTGGCAACAAGTGTCAAGCAAAGACCATATGTGGGGGCAGCCTCACATGTGAGACCTTGGTAAATGTAGGGGCGGCCCTTCATGCCAGTTGTCGCTGTCCGGCTCCCCTGCTCCTCAGGGAATTGGTCCCCATTTACCCTTCGCTCCTCAAATTAGGGATCGGCCTTGTGCCTAGTTTGCTCGGTGAGGGAGCAAATAAATACCCTTACTTAGTAGGATGCATCCCGCGTTACTTATGAAGGAGAGTTTAACTCAACTATAGCTTTCCTCGATATATTGGTGACAAAAACACCATCCAGTTACCTTACATCAATACACTGTAAACCTACATTTTCGGGACTGTATACACGCTGGGATTCATTTTGTACCCGTAAACGTAAGATCAATTTAATTTGGACCCTAACACATCGTGCCCTCATAATCTGCTCAAAATCAAAATTGGATGAGTAATTTAAACAATTTACTGATATCCTATAAAAAAAATGGGTACCCTCTGGATGTGATTAGGTCAGTTATGCAAAGGAAAATAGCAGAGTCCTCTGTAACTAAAATTCAAACTGTTAATAAATGTCCAGATTATCTGCGTTTACCGTGGTTGGGGACAGTGAGAAATTCTCAAAGCCAATCAGCTTAACAGTGCTAAATTGTTATTTTACTTCAAATGTGTGTGTTGTGTTATCTACGAGAACGTTAATGCCATCCTCTCGAAAATATGTTCTACCCCCCCCCATCATAATAGTAATTTAATTGACAATTTTGAATATTGTTGCAGTGCCAACTATGTGGGTCAAACAACATTAAGATTGGATGGAAGAATCCAACAAGACGTACCTACCAAAGAAATTTTCAATCCTGAGTCGTGGTCACTCATTATTCGATTTAAAGATCTTGGAGACTGTTCACGTTCGGTTGAGGAGGCCTTCTCTCTGTAAACAGAAGGAATGTCTCTTGGGTTTGAGCATGATTAGTCTCTAGGATCTTCGAGTAATATAACGGTACTTTATTTTAATCGATTCCCCCCTTTTTTCTTTTTTTTTTTTCATACATACGTGGGGCGTGCAATAAGTAGTGCCCCTGACCCACTTCCCATAGGAGTAGAGCAACGAAACTTGGCACAGTTATTAGTCTTTCTCTACATATGAACCAGCCAGAGTTATGCATTTCTCCCATCGTTTGATGCAGCTCTGGAGACCGTTTTTGTAGAACACCCCAGGTTGGTCCCCCAACCACGACGTGACTTCAGCAAGGCTGCATCATCTGGGAAACGCTTTCCTTTCAAAAACAACTTCATGACTGGGAAGAGGTGAAAGTCAGAGAGTGCAAGGTCAGGAGAGTAGGGAGGATGGGGAAGGATTTCATAACTACACGCTCGTGCTTCTGATCTGGCGACATGCGAGTTGTGGACCGGAGCATTGTCCTGCAGGAGCAGGGTACCTTTTCTGATCTTGCTCCGCCTCTTGATTTTGATAGCTTCCCTTAATTTCCTCAAAAGTGAAGCATAACAGGCTCCTGTAATTGTGGTACCCTTTGCCAGGAAATCTGTCATCACCACTCGGTCTTGGTCCCAGAAGATTGTGAGCATGACCTTGCCAGCGGGGGGCTGCACCCTTGCTTTCTTTGGAGGTGGTGAGTCCAAGTGCTTCCACTGCATTGACTGAGCTTTGGTCTCTGGATCATAGTGATGGACCCAGGTTTCATCCTGTGTAATCAGTCTTTTGAAAAAATTTGACTCATCTTCTTGGCACATCTCCAAATTCATCCTCGAACACTCGACGCGTTCTCGCTTCTGGAATGTTGTGATCAACCTGGGAATCCATTTGGCTGACACCTTATGCATATGCAAATGGTCATGAATGATAGTTTCCACAGACCCTGTACTAATCTTGACATCTTGGGCTATTTGGTGAATAATAATGCGCCGATCTTCCAAAATGGCAGCCTCAACTTGACGGACAGATGCCTCATCAATGGCAGAAGGGGGCGACCAAGTCTGGGAGCTGTTTCCACAGACTTCCGGCCATGTTTGAATTCACGATGCTAGCGTTTTACAAGGTCATATGAAAGAGCATTGTAACCATAAGTTTCTTTCATTTCATCAAAAGTCTCCTGTTGTGTGCGTCCTTTCAAATTCAAAAACCGGATCACTGCTCGACATTCAACAGGCTCCATTTCACACCTGACTCAGTTACAAAACCTGTAAAATAGAAACCAGAATTAGTTCAGAGATGTAATTTGCCATACAACCCGTAGAGATATAAATAATTGCACATGCAAAATTTCAGCAAGATCAGACAACTGGAAGTGGGTCAGGGATATTACTCATTGTACGTCCCTCGTAACATAACGCAACGTGATTTTAGTTGTACATATTTTCGATTCCCACTCGTTTTTTCCCCAAAAACAAATCTCTCGATACAGCTTTGAGAAAGTGAGGGCGAAACCGGTCAGCTGATTCCTCCATTTTTTTCTTTTCTTCTCTTTACCCCGTTAACTTTATTTTAAAAGTTTTTAATCATGTCTTCCCTTCATGGTTGCGATGTATAAATTTTATACCCTTCAAAGAATCATGATCTAGTGTCTGTAGGTATTTAATTATTATAGTAAAAAAATAATTATGACAGCCCCTTTAAGAAATACGTTTCTTATCGTTGAGCACTTTCTGTTGAATAAAAGTCGGTCAATTTAGCTCTTATGCGTAGATCGTCGTATAACGATTTGATCACTGTCTGTCTGACATAATGAACATTTAAATTAAAATGTTTAAAAATTCAACGCTATTTCACACGATTAATGGTAGCCGAATGGATACGGCCTCCGCTAATCGAGCCAGAGATGTCTCGTGTCGCGGGGTTCGAATCGTTCGACTGGTAGTAATTGTGACACCCTGCACTGAAGAATCCCGAAAGGATGAAACACTAGTGTCTGTAGGTATTTAATTATTATAGTAAAAAAATAATTATATATATATATATATATATATATATATATATATATAGCCATCCACATACAGTACTATTTCGCTGTTTCAGAGCTCATCAGTGCGGCTAGACAGGCAACTACCTAAAGTCAGGATTGTAACCCGACCGCTACACTATCGGTAGCTGCCGAGTGAGTCGTGAGTTTAACTATGTTCTGACATCGTCCGAAATACCTAAGCTCGATTTGTTTACACAAAGAGCATCGCTTATACACTAATGGTAATTCGTGTATCACTTCTCGATATGCTCAACTCAAGATGAGGAGCATTATCGTCACATACAGTACTGTTTCGCTATTTCACAGCTCATCAGTGCGGCAAGACAGGCAACTACCTCAAGCCAAAAACAGTAATCTACAGACGCGCGTGTTTCGGAGCACAACTCATCTTCAGCTTAACTTGACTGTTGTAAGGATTCGAACCTTGGACCTTATGTATTCCATTCCAACAACGCCATAATCTATTACGCTATGATGTCATAGACGATTTACTGCTTTGTTTTTATCGTACATCTGTTTCATCTGTTTATATATATATATATATATATATATATATATATATATAAAATGAACTGACTTTTCCCCCTCCAACTTTGACCTTAATAGGATTAAAAATCATGATATTACATGCAAATGTAATGAGTACAGACTGTAGCACATTATCTGAGGTTTGCTATAGGCGTATTACCTCTATAGTTCCTCGACAATGGTACATTCCTATATTTTTTCCGGTAAGAGTCCACTACCAAAATCGCTTAGATTCGATGGAAGTAGCAACGTCTTTTCTCTCTATTAGATTCCACCTTTCCCCTCTCCCTATTTACACCGGATGCGTTCACAAGGGACACATCGAGGAAATACACGGTTTGGAATCGTACAAGGTTACTTATGCCGTTTATTTCTTCTTTTTTTTAATCTTTTTTCCCTGATTTATGCTTTCTGTTTTTTCCATAATAAAATAGAAATAAAAAAATAGAAAAAAAAAACGCGAAAACGCAATTACTATTATTGTTTTCTTTTTCGTTAGTGTAAGACGCAATCTGCGAGACTAACCGGATTTTACTTCCGGTTTTAACGACTCTAACCGTGAAATCTAACTATGACCTTTATTTATTAATACTTTCAACTTAACATTTATTTTTACACAAGGATTACAACGCAATGATATCGTGATTTCACTTGCATTACACTTCAATTAAAATTAAAACAAATAAATTCAATTAGAATTCGAGAAAACAAAAACATTCATTAAGAATTCGAGTGTGATGTGACTACTGAAACTAAACCAAAACAAACTTCACTGCGGAATTGATATTTGACCTAATTCACTTTTTAATTAATTCATCACTTTTTTTTCTTTTCTTTTTTTTTTTTTTTGGCGCTTTCGCCTCAATGAGTCCAGTTCGAACTCCCCCGCTACCTTCAAACTTTTTTGAGATTTTTCAAAAAACACACGGGCAACGCCGGACCGTTCGTATTGCATCACTTTCATTTTTTTAAAGTGTTTTTTTTTTTGTACACGATTTTTTTAATAGTTTTAACATTGTTTGTTTTTATAATATTTAAACAGGGTTATGACTTCACTTTATTTTCATTTTACCTCCCTCCCCCAACCACACACGCCTCTAAAAGCCAGGGCAACGCGGGGCAACGTGGGGAAACGCGGGGCAACGCCCGCTAGTATATGTATATATATAAATTCTTAACTTAAATATATGTGTATATATTTTGATTTACAAAATTTAACTTAAATCAGTAAACTTATATATATATATATATATATATATATATATATATATATATATATATATATATATATATATATATACTAACAGGCCACCCGGCATACCCCGGCCGTAAAATACGCATAGATATGATATTTAATTTATGCAGATTCCACATTTATTATTATTAAAGCCAATCCTCTAATTGTTATATTTTATCCAATATACATAAAAAAAAAAACTCCAAAGAAACTGAGACAAGTGCATGCGAGTATTATGTTTTTTTCTAAAGTGTTTACTTCTTGCAAGTAAAAAAAAAATATTCGAGCTGATATAAAGAAGATGCCATGTATTACGGCCGCGCATGCGCTTTGGTGAACCAGTTGACAAACAGATAAATATTCGATGACTCCCATGTAACACTTTTTCAATTTCGACTCGTTAGCAGCCCCTTTTCTGGATGAACCCCGATTTAAAAGTTTTCCATATGTTTCAATACCCTCTATACCAAATTTCAAGACTGTAGATAAAAGGTATTTGGAGTATATAGGTTGAGAAGTGTGCTCACACACACATTCTCACTTCCATCGATATGATAGATGTGTGTTTTATATTTAAAAAATATACTTAATACTGTCGATATATGTTATGTGTGGGAACATGATGAGAATTAGCAGCGAACCGGATGTTAACGTATCCAGCATAAGAGACAAAATGAAAAATCGTCTTTTGGCACATGGCTCCACGCATCGCTTCCGCTTGGGAAGAAAAAAATAAGATAACCACAAAATAATTATTGACCAATGGCAGAGCCCCGCGCCTAAAATAAACACCTAAAATATCACAGTCGCTGGGAGCCAGTTTGCCACTATAAAAACGAGGGATTTGAGGGAACCAAAAAGGTGGGAAGAAGAGATTAGCCCTGCTGCGTCAGTGAACGCACGGACAGATTCTGTCACCCGACCTAAAGAGATGAAGTGAAGAGAACTCGCCCCGCTGCGTCAGTGAACGCACGGACAGATTCTGTCACCCGACCTAAAGAGATGAAGTGAAGAGAACTCGCCCCGCTGCATCAGTGAACGCACGGACAGATTCTGTCACCCGACCTAAAGAGATGAAGTGAAGAGAACTCGCCCCGCTGCATCAGTGAACGTATGCACAGATTCTGTCACCCGACCTAAAGAGATGAAGTGAAGAGAACTCGCCCCGCTGCGTCAGTGAACGCACGGACAGATTCTGTCACCCGACCTAAAGAGATGAAGTGAAGAGAACTCGCCCCGCTGCATCATTGAACGCACGGACAGATTCTGTCACCCGACCTAAAGAGATGAAGTGAAGAGAACTCGCCCCGCTGCGTCAGTGAACGCACGGACAGATTCTGTCACCCGACCTAAAGAGATGAAGTGAAGAGAACTCGCCCCACTGCATCAGTGAACGCACGGACAGATTCTGTCACCCGACCTAAAGAGATGAAGTGAAGAGAACTCGCCCCGCTGCATCAGTGAACGTATGGACAGATTCTGTCACCCGACCTAAAGAGATGAAGTGAAGAGAACTCGCCCCGCTGCGTCAGTGAACGCACGGACAGATTCTGTCACCCGACCTAAAGAGATGAAGTGAAGAGAACTCGCCCCGCTGCGTCAGTGAACGCACGGACAGATTCTGTCACCCGACCTAAAGAGATGAAGTGAAGAGAACTCGCCCCGCTGCATCATTGAACGCACGGACAGATTCTGTCACCCGACCTAAAGAGATGAAGTGAAGAGAACTCGCCCCGCTGCATCAGTGAACGTATGGACAGATTCTGTCACCCGACCTAAAGAGATGAAGTGAAGAGAACTCGCCCCGCTGCGTCAGTGAACGCACGGACAGATTCTGTCACCCGACCTAAAGAGATGAAGTGAAGAGAACTCGCCCCGCTGCGTCAGTGAACGCACGGACAGATTCTGTCACCCGACCTAAAGAGATGAAGTGAAGAGAACTCGCCCCGCTGCATCAGTGAACGCACGGACAGATTCTGTAACCCGACCTAAAGAGATGAAGTGAATAGAACTCGCCCCGCTGCGTCAGTGAACGCACGGACAGATTCTGTCACCCGACCTAAAAAGATGAAGAGAAGAGAACTCGCCCCGCTGCATCAGTGAACGCACGGACAGATTCTGTCACCCGACCTAAAGAGATGAAGTGAAGAGAACTCGCCCCGCTGCGTCAGTGAACGCACGGACAGATTCTGTCACCCGACCTAAAGAGATGAAGTGAAGAGAACTCGCCCCGCTGCATCAGTGAACGCACGGACAGATTCTGTCACCCGACCTAAAGAGATGAAGTGAAGAGAACTCGCCCCGCTGCGTCAGTGAACGCACGGACAGATTCTGTCATCCGACCTAAAGAGATGAAGTGAAGAGAACTCGCCACGCTGCGTCAGTGAACGCACGGACAGATTCTGTCACCCGACCTAAAGAGATGAAGTGAAGAGAACTCGCCCCGCTGCATCATTGAACGCACGGACAGATTCTGTCACCCGACCT
This sequence comes from Euprymna scolopes, assembly GCF_053919585.1. NCBI lineage: Eukaryota > Metazoa > Mollusca > Cephalopoda > Sepiida > Sepiolidae > Euprymna > Euprymna scolopes. Next base: position 79,371,942 of record NC_136503.1, read on the forward strand.
AAAGAGATGAAGTGAAGAGAACTCGCCCCGCTGCGTCAGTGAACGTATGGACAGATTCTGTCACCCGACCTAAAGAGATGAAGTGAAGAGAACTCGCCCCGCTGCATCAGTGAACGCACGGACAGATTCTGTCACCCGACCTAAAGAGATGAAGTGAAGAGAACTCGCCCCGCTGCGTCAGTGAACGCACGGACAGATTCTGTCACCCGACCTAAAGAGATGAAGTGAAGAGAACTCGCCCCGCTGCATCAGTGAACGCACGGACAGATTCTGTAACCCGACCTAAAGAGATGAAGTGAATAGAACTCGCCCCGCTGCGTCAGTGAACGCACGGACAGATTCTGTCACCCGACCTAAAAAGATGAAGAGAAGAGAACTCGCCCCGCTGCGTCAGTGAACGCACGGACAGATTCTGTCACCCGACCTAAAGAGATGAAGTGAAGAGAACTCGCCCCGCTGCATCAGTGAACGCACGGACAGATTCTGTCACCCGACCTAAAGAGATGAAGTGAAGAGATCTCGCCCCGCTGCGTCAGTGAACGCACGGACAGATTCTGTCACCCGACCTAAAAAGATGAAGTGAAGAGAACTCGCCCCGCTGCATCAGTGAACGCACGGACAGATTCTGTCACCCGACCTAAAGAGATGAAGTGAAGAGAACTCGCCCCGCTGCGTCAGTGAACGCACGGACAGATTCTGTCACCCGACCTAAAGAGATGAAGTGAAGAGAACTCGCCCCGCTGCATCAGTGAACGCACGGACAGATTCTGTCACCCGAACTTAAGAGATTAAGTGAATAGAACTCGCCCCGCTGCGTCAGTGAACGCACGGACAGATTCTGTCACCCGACCTAAAAAGATGAAGAGAAGAGAACTCGCCCCGCTGCATCAGTGAACGCACGGACAGATTCTGTCACCCGACCTAAAGAGATGAAGTGAAGAGAACTCGCCCCGCTGCATCAGTGAACGCACGGACAGATTCTGTCACCCGACCTAAAGAGATGAAGTGAAGAGATCTTGCCCCGCTGCGTCAGTGAACGCACGGACAGATTCTGTCACCCGACCTAAAGAGATGAAGTGAAGAGAACTCGCCCCGCTGCATCAGTGAACGTATGGACAGATTCTGTCACCCGACCTAAAGAGATGAAGTGAAGAGAACTCGCCCCGCTGCATCAGTGAACGCACGGACAGATTCTGTCACCCGACCTAAAGAGATGAAGTGAAGAGAACTCGCCCCGCTGCATCAGTGAACGTATGGACAGATTCTGTCACCCGACCTAAAGAGATGAAGTGAAGAGAACTCGCCCCGCTGCATCAGTGAACGCACGGACAGATTCTGTCACCCGACCTAAAGAGATGAAGTGAAGAGAACTCGCCCCGCTGCATCAGTGAACGCACGGACAGATTCTGTCACCCGACCTAAAGAGATGAAGTGAAGAGAACTCGCCCCGCTGCGTCAGTGAACGCACGGACAGATTCTGTCACCCGACCTAAAGAGATGAAGTGAAGAGAACTCGCCCCGCTGCATCAGTGAACGCACGGACAGATTCTGTCACCCGACCTAAAGAGATGAAGTGAAGAGAACTCGCCCCGCTGCATCAGTGAACGTATGGACAGATTCTGTCACCCGACCTAAAGAGATGAAGTGAAGAGAACTCGCCCCGCTGCGTCAGTGAACGCACGGACAGATTCTGTCACCCGACCTAAAGAGATGAAGTGAAGAGAACTCGCCCCGCTGCATCAGTGAACGTAGAGACAGATTCTGTCACCCGACCTAAAGAGATGAAGTGAAGAGAACTCGCCCCGCTGCATCAGTGAACGTATGGACAGATTCTGTCACCCGACCTAAAGAGATGAAGTGAAGAGAACTCGCCCCGCTGCGTCAGTGAACGCACGGACAGATTCTGTCACCCGACCTAAAGAGATGAAGTGAAGAGAACTCGCCCCGCTGCATCAGTGAACGCACGGACAGATTCTGTCACCCGACCTAAAGAGATGAAGTGAAGAGAACTCGCCCCGCTGCATCAGTGAACGTAGAGACAGATTCTGTCACCCGACCTAAAGAGATGAAGTGAAGAGAACTCGTCCCGCTGCATCAGTGAACGTAGAGACAGATTCTGTCACCCGACCTAAAGAGATGAAGTGAAGAGAACTCGCCCCGCTGCATCAGTGAACGTATGGACAGATTCTGTCACCCGACCTAAAGAGATGAAGTGAAGAGAACTCGCCCCGCTGCATCAGTGAACGCACGGACAGATTCTGTCACCCGACCTAAAGAGATGAAGTGAAGAGAACTCGCCCCGCTGCATCAGTGAACGCACGGACAGATTCTGTCACCCGAACTTAAGAGATGAAGTGAATAGAACTCGCCCCGCTGCATCAGTGAACGTATGGACAGATTCTGTCACCCGACCTAAAGAGATGAAGTGAAGAGAACTCGCCCCGCTGCATCAGTGAACGCACGGACAGATTCTGTCACCCGACCTAAAGAGATGAAGTGAAGAGAACTCGCCCCGCTACATCAGTGAACGTATGGACAGATTCTGTCACCCGACCTAAAGAGATGAAGTGAAGAGAACTCGCCCCGCTGCATCAGTGAACGCACGGACAGATTCTGTCACCCGAACTTAAGAGATGAAGTGAATAGAACTCGCCCCGCTGCATCAGTGAACGTATGGACAGATTCTGTCACCCGACCTAAAGAGATGAAGTGAAGAGAACTCGCCCCGCTGCATCAGTGAACGCACGGACAGATTCTGTCACCCGACCTAAAGAGATGAAGTGAAGAGAACTCGCCCCGCTGCATCAGTGAACGTATGGACAGATTCTGTCACCCGACCTAAAGAGATGAAGTGAAGAGAACTCGCCCCGCTGCATCAGTGAACGTAGAGACAGATTCTGTCACCCGACCTAAAGAGATGAAGTGAAGAGAACTCGCCCCGCTGCATCAGTGAACGTATGGACAGATTCTGTCACCCGACCTAAAGAGATGAAGTGAAGAGAACTCGCCCCGCTGCATCAGTGAACGCACGGACAGATTCTGTCACCCGACCTAAAGAGATGAAGTGAAGAGAACTCGCCCCGCTGCATCAGTGAACGCACGGACAGATTCTGTCACCCGACCTAAAGAGATGAAGTGAAGAGAACTCGCCCCGCTGCATCAGTGAACGTATGGACAGATTCTGTCACCCGACCTAAAGAGATGAAGTGAAGAGAACTCGCCCCGCTGCATCAGTGAACGTATGGACAGATTCTGTCACCCGACCTGAAGAGACATAATGCAGAAGAAAAAGAAATAAGGCACCAGTGAACTGAAGCCGATTACGCTCTCATGTTATGGGCCAGACGCCTTCAATTCTAAACACTTCCTAGTTCATACAAACCAAAGAAGAGAGTAGGAAAAAGAAGACGAAGACGCCGGGCTGCTAGCTGCTGATCAAAAAGACACTCGCTTTCCAGTTACAAGCCAGGACACGCATCACCGACAGCAGGATGACCGGCCTACCCTAACCCTCTCCATCGTCCAAAAGATAAGTTACATTTTACGAACATTCATTCCTTGTCAATTCATACATACCTACAAACATTTTACGAACATTCATCTCCTTTATTAAATCACATTCCATCCTCCGAACACTTTTCCTCTCCTAATACAAATTGTAGTAGTAAATAAAGTCGGTTCTCAACCTTCAATATTCGTCTGTCTTTAATTATATGGAGTCAGAACCTACACACTTCCAACGTTATTCATTTCATGTATTCTTGGTTGTGGCCTCTATGACATCCTTTCCCACCCCTAATCCCCTTTTTATAAAGCCTCAAGGCCATATATGCATTAAGCTGTCGATCAGTACTAACCTTATTCGAGTATAACCGGCTTCCTCCAAAGGAGGAAGTTTCATGGGAGTATGAAATTCACAAGCGATCCCCAGTCGCATGTATATTCACGGTAGGGGAGATGATGACGTTAGGTTTTTGAAACTCTTGCAGGGAAGTATCGGCGTCCTCCTACATACAGCGCCTGGAATTCCCATATTGGTCACCCATTTTAGTAATAACCAGGCTCACCGTTGCTTAACTTCGATGATCTGACGGGAACCGGTGTGTCAACATGATTATGCCGTACGTGCATTTATCTGCTATTTTGTTGTTGATAATATTGTTTAATAAATAAACATAGTGTCCATTGTATTTTAAATTTAGAACTGATCGAAATGGGATAAATTAATACGTACTAAACTTCTATAATATAAATTTCACCTGTCTGTTTAAATGTATGTATGTATGTATGTATGTATGAATGTATGTATGTATGTATCCCTAAAACTTTAGACAAAGGCGACGGATTTTTACGAGATCGGTATTGTTTTGAATATCTACCGTTCAACAAATATCGAAAAATTGGCTAAAAACATTAATTCTTTCACTCTCAACTGGGAAGTTTTCTACCGGGGCGAGTCGTTTTTATCCGCCGATATTTTCGAACGTCATCCCTTCTTTTCGATTGACTAGTCCTAATTTAAACCTCCGGTTCCGGTTTAGCGATGATCGCAACAGCAAAGACGTAATGTTTTTGTTTTTTGTTTTTTTGCACGTTCTTTTCCTCCTTCGCAGTACGGGCTTCTTGCCTTCTAACACCTTATTTTTGCTCAACAAACCCCCTCCAAACATTCGGGTAATGCTGGGCACCCAGGCTAGTCTATAATATAAATCTCACCTGTCTGTTTAAATGTATGTATTATGTATGTATGTATGTATGTCTAAAACTTTTGACAGAAGCGACGTATTTTTACGAGATCAGTATCTTTTTGAATATCGGCGTCTCGGACGACAAATATCGAAAAATTGGCTAAAAACATTAATTCCTTCACCCTCAACTGGGCAGTTTTCTACAAGGAAGTGTTGATGTTTTGCAAGTTATTTTTGCAAGTCATCGTATCGGTTGGATTGACTTTGCCTGATTTTAATGTTCCGAGCTTCCGGTCGCGTCATGGAGTAGCGGTAAGACGTCACCTTTTCTTTCACTTTTTTCCGCCTTCGCGTGTCGGGTTCGAGCTTGCCTGCCTACTACCACATTTTTTTTTTTTTTGCTCAACACACACCTCCAAACACCCGGGCAACGCTGGGCACCCAGGCTAATAATATAATAATAATAAGAAAATAATATCATGCCACATATCAATACAAATAATGAAATCACATTCTTTAATTTACTCCTTGAGTTTAGAATACCTTAGCAGACAATGTTCTTTTTTCTTGTATTGTTTCTTTCGAATGTCTCCTTTTTTTACGTGACGTTTCGCTGACTACTTTGTCCGGTGAAGAACCGCTGCACGTCGAAATAAGTATGAGTTCCTTTTTCACACAAAACGAGGTAACGTCAAAGGGAGGTGACTCTCATATTCTTGCCCAAAGTTGCCACAGTAGCTTTTAAAAGACAAATTTTGCGAATTTGGCTTTTTTTTAAAAGCAGTTCAGCCTTCAAATTTTGTATTTGGCCTTTTTTTAAGTGTAACTACGGACTAACTAAGGAAAAGACAAACAGAATATTATATACACTAGCAGTACCCGATAGCCGGTATTGCCTGGTGGAAGCGTGTCCCCCGCCCCCGAAAAAAAATTAAAGTACGGTTGTTGTTGTTGTTGTTGTTGTTGTTGTTGTTGTTGTTGCTGCTGCTGCTGCTGCTGCTGCTGCTGCCGCCGCCCAACCACTAGCCTCCTCATGTTACGAACAGCTTTTGGAACAGACACACTCAACTCCTCATGGTAAGAACAACTATTGAAACGCAGTAGGCAGCCCGGGCAGAGAGAGGTAAAAAAACAAAATCATCTATTTAGCCGTTGAAGCTGTGGCAATGTTGACTGGTTACTTACCGGCCTCCGCGACTAAAAATAATTCGTCTCTAACTTTTATTAAGAAGCAGACATTTGTATAAGAACGAAAACATGGAATCCAATCCTAAGGAAATGAAACGAGTTTTCTTTCGTGTATTTATCATTTATTTTATTATTATTATTATTATTATTATTATTATTATTATTATTATTATTATTAATTAATTAATTAATTAATTATTGCAGTACTTGGTTTCAAATATCTAACTTACCATCATAACGAAAAAAAAAAAAAAAAATAATAATAATAAAACCAAAATAAAAAATAAAAATAAACGAAAAAAAAAACAATAAAAGAAATCACCCAAAAAACAAATGAAGGTTTATCGTGTTATTTCGATACAACAAAAATAAACAAATAAAAAGGGGTGGAAATTAATGACTCTTTTAATTCGATTAAAAGAATAACTGAGAAAAATGAATAAATAAAACACGAAATGTCATACGTATTTATGGCAAGGTGTAACCCTGTTTAAATGTTAAAACTTTAAACCCACTCTCCAAAAAACAATGCATTACAGAGGGCGAACGTGAAATCCGCAGGTTCCGACGTGGTCCTATTATCTACTTCTCCACCACGATGGCATCAAAATGACAGCGTGTTTTTGTTCTCTTTAAAGCAAATAACGGAGACAGTAATAAAATGAGTGACGATGATTCGCTCTCCCTTCCCCCCCCCTCTCTCTCTCTCTCTCTGCCGTTACGATGATTTTATTTCTCTCTCTCTTTCTGTGTCTATCTGTCTTTATCTCTCACTGTTTCTCTCTCTGTTTCTATTCTCTGTCTATCTCTCTATATCTCTCTCATTCTATCTCCCTCTAAACACATTTAGAAAGAGAAGGAGAGAGGAATAGAGTGAGATAAGAATAGAGTGAGAAGCAAATACCTCCGTGCTGTTCAGTAATCGCTTTATTTAATGTAAAACGCCAGCCCCTGTATCGGAAGACGCCATGTTTGATAAAGGCTTGTAAGTCCGTTTTAGTTTACAGAATTGTAATCTGGAATAAGGGATCGGTCTGATCTAAGCCAATCAAAATAGTAGGAACGTTATAAGGGAGAAGTTATTATTTTTCGAATTGACGAACGGGAATTTAACGTTTGGACTATTAGTTTATGAATCAGTTACAAAAGGTGTTACCACAATATCCATACGATGTGTATAAATCCCTGCAATGTTTATGGGGATTAGAAGGAGGACTCCAGTATTAGAGGGAAAAATCGGGACTACTTCCTCTGTAGGTTAATGCGATAGTCCTGGTGTAGCTCCTCGGAAGGAATCTAGGATTTTATTTGAACACCTGCATGTGTAAGAAAAGTATTTATAAAGTTACATATGATAATGGCTAATAGGCTAGACATAAGAAAATTGTATGTGGCATCTGTTGTTGTAAACCTACAGTATTTTGGTCCAGAGTGGAAAAACTGAGACGTTTCTATTATATAGAGAGTAAAGTCATCTGCTTAACATAAAGATCGCTTTAGACCACATAAATTATACTAATACGTGAAAAAATGTTCTTTGTTATATGAATAAAGGATTGCAAACAGGAGCGGGTGTTGTTCAGTTGAATTTGGGAAAATTTAAAGCTTGTTTTTTTTTCCTTTTTTATCTTTATCTGATTACTTTAAATTCATTCACGCAAGAAATATTTCAAGTTAAATACCGGGCGCACCTGAATTTTATTTGAAAATTATCTGAGCAGAATGATATGCATCAATTTGGCGTTGGTTTCCAATTAGTGATACATACAAAAAGAAAGAAAGGCTATATATACGTCGGACTGAGGTAGACCGCCTGAGTAATTCCCAAGAGGTCCAACCTCCCAGGCCTTGCCACCGGGCTTTCCGGTAGGGCAAGTTGATTGCTTGTTGCCTGAGGCGCCCCTACCGGGAAATGCCGACGGGAGCGGGTACCCAGGCAATTTTTGTTGAGGCGAGAGTGCCCCTTCTTTAGGGGAGCTCGCCTGTTCTCCACCTTCCGGCCTTGTGCCACATTTTGCTGTTTTGGGCAGAAAATAAATATCTACCCCCATTATATTCATGATGGGATGTGTCTCCTAGCAGCTTCGGCTGTAAGGAGACAGGTGGGGGGGGGGCAGGAACCGGCCTGGCACCTGTCGGACTGAGGTACGCCACTTGGGTAATACCCAGTAGGTCCTCCCAGGCCTTGCCACCCGGCTTTAGGGTGGAGCAAGTTTATTGCTTGTCGCCTGAGTCGCCCCGACCGGGGAATACAGACGGGGTTACTCAGGCAATTTTTGCCATTGCAGGAGTGCCCCTTCTTTAGGAGAGCCTGCTTAGTTCCTCACTTTCCCGGCCTTGTGCCAAATATTGCTGTGCTGATGTGGGCAGCAATCTAAATAACTACCCCATTATAGTGCAAAAATATTGTTACATATATATATAGCAATTTATAAAATATATATGGCGATTAAGCTACACTGAATATTCCGTGTTTCATCCACTCTAGGACTCCTCAGGCTTATGCGCGAATTCTGTTGTTGTTTATCGTTTTTATATGCTCCTCTTCTATTGAGATTTTAGTTAGCCAATCAGCTTTCTATTATCCACCGTGCCCTTCCTATCAGCCAATGGGCATGCATTTTATCGGACAAAGGATCTGTTTTAAAACTAGGTTAGTGTTTTTTATTGTTAGTTTATATATAAATATATATATGTGTACATACAATGATGCGCATATATATACATATATATATATATATATATATATATATATATATATATATACATATATGTGTGATCGTTTATGTATATTCATGTTTATTTAATTTATTTATTTGTTTATTTTCTATTGTTTTTGTTAGTTTTAAAACTATTTTGTATCGCTATCCTAGAGTAAATTTTATCTTGTAAACACAGTTATTTGCTATTTCTCTTCTACAGTTTAATAGATGTTGGGGTTCTTTAAAGTACAGGATTGCAAATTTTTGATGAAGACATAATCTACATGGGTCGTCTAGATCCCTATACGTGGTAGCTTCTCTTATTATTTTCCATTCGACTACCGGCGAATGTCCGCATTCTTTAATTTCCCAGTATTTATTCGCTAGTGTTGTTTTTATACGGTGTTTTTTATTGTTGAATGTACTTTTGTGGTCATAGTATCGGGTTTTGAAATCTAAGGAAGTCATGCCTACGTAATATTTCTTGTTATTCGAGTTTATCAGGCAACAATATTTCCACTGCATGTGTGTACACTACATGTGTGTACACACATGCAGTGGAAACAGCTTCAAAATAATGCCAATCTTCCAAACAGACAATTATTTTTATTTACTTACACAGGAAAAAAACTTCATCACCAAATTCACCCCTGAACTGAACAGAACCTAATACCATCACACAAAAACATGAAATGCAAGGTACACTCGCATGCACATCCATACACATACACATATACACACCCACACATAAATCAGAACCAACACATTAAAACACACACACGTGCACGCATACAACCACACACAGATATA
>NC_136503.1:79386329-79503829 GCF_053919585.1 Euprymna scolopes
TTTTAGTATTTCGTTGATTTAATTACTTCTTTTGCCTGAATATATTTATAGGTAAGTGTACTTGTATCTGTGTTATTAGTAATCTGGTATTGAATGTATTATTTTGTGATTTAATATGACTTTATATCTATACTTAAATAGCTTAAACTTCCAACTTAATAGTATAGTTACACCTTTACTTATGTGCATGTATATGTATATATATATATATATATATATATATATATATATATATATATGTATATATATATATATGTGTGTGTATGTGTGTGTATATTTGGGTATATATATGTGTGTGTGTATATATATATATTTGTATTGTATTCTTTTTTATATACATAAATATTAGTAGTTTTTTATTTATAATTATTGGACCTATTTAATTTATTTAATCCCCTCTTATGGCTAAATATGTTATATTAAAAAGATAATAAATATTAATTTTATTCTGTTTTTATTATTATTATTATTATTATTATTATTATTATTATAATTATTATTATCATTATTATTATTATTATTATCACTATTATGTTTATTGTTATTAATAATAATTTTAATATTGTTTTATCATTATTTTCTTCTTTTATTCATATATTTATCTAATAAAAACGCGAAAACTTTAAACTTATATCATTTAGCATAAAGGGCCTAATTAATGGTAGACGTATGTTTGAATTGCGTTGATTTTACTCGTGGACGTATGTAAGAGGATAAATATGCTAGCCGAATACATTCACTGCCTTTTTTGACACGTTCATTTCTGACGCTTGGATTGTATCTTCTGTTTGTATTTGTAATAATATGTTTCATTACTGAATTGTATAATTGTTCATAAATTGGTTGACACGCAGGTTTCTTTCTTTTTCTTTTTCTTTTTCTATACACTGTCAAATTCTTACTTTCTCTCTTTCCCTATTTAACTAGATCTCATTATTCTTTCCTTTTCCTTCTAGTTCTTATTCTCTTTATTATAACCATTTATTTCTTTTTTCTTTTCTTCTCCATATCATATATATATATATGTATATGTATATGTATATGTATATATATATATATATATATATATATATATATATATGTATATATATATATATATATTTTCTCTCTTCTTTTTCTCTCTATTTTGTTTTCTCTATATTTTCTTTCTCTATTTCTGTCTCTATTCCTTTTTTCTCTTCTCAATCACTCTCTCCCCATTGTAATTTTTAACTTTATTTAAATTGCCTCTCCCTTTTTACTTTTTTATTTAATTAAAGTCCTGTGTTTTAAGTTTTTTTAACTCCAACTTCTAAAGAGTTCCTACCTAAAATAAAAATCCATTATTCATTGAACTTTTGAATAGTCAAGTCGCTGCCTGATGATATCTGTTGTTTGATTGAAACAAGTGGCTATTTGTAGCAGCGGGATGTGAGCATGTTTATATAACAATAAACAAGTATATATATATATATATATATATATATATATATATATATATATATATATATATATAAAGAGAGAGAGAGGGGGTTAATCAAAACAGTAATAACTTGGAATCGTGTACGATCTTTTCAGAGACAGTGTAATGGAAGGGGTAGGGGGAGTGTACACCAAATTAATGCTCAATCAGCATCATAATGAACATTACGTTTCCTCATTGAATAGATGGGAAAAATAATAAACAATTATTAATATACGAGTACTTAATGGTGGGGTTAAGAACAGACAATTCAGAAACAATTATTTATAAAAAGAAGGTATAAAAAATAAAGATCATAAGGATTCGACTCATTTAGACAGTCGTCATATTTTCGCTTACAGCCGTTTGTACCCATCGGGCATATGTCGTTGACAATTAGCCCGACAGTCACTTTGTTTCAATCGGGTTGAGATATAGTCTAAGGAGGTCCACCCTTTCAAGTTTTACCAATCTTTTAGAAAAGGAATTAGTTTATTATTAATCGTCTGAGACCCTCCTACCGTTGAATACCGACGGCGCTGCTCAGGCAAGTTTTTTATACCAGAATGTCTTGACCTAGTGCGATTGGCTTTTCAAAAACACAACGTGATCTTGTGTCTAACCTCCTGCAGACAGTAGTAACTAAATATAAAACATATCAGCTACACAAGTTAAAACGTAAGTAAATGAAGGCCAAACCCACTCCTATTCTCTTCACCCATGGAAGCATCCTAGTTTGACCTCTTCAGCAAACTATTCACCCGGAAAAGAATGTCTACAAAAGTAAACAGTGCATGAATTTTATACATCTCGGCTTACCAGTAGCCCCCCCCCCAAAAAAGAAATATATGCGTTGTGTAACAGGCTGTTAGAATCCGTATCTGCTAACTGTGCAGCCAGGTTTCAATTGGAGCATAGGGGTTGTTATATATCTGTGGTGTAGTCCCTGGCGTTGATAGAGACCATTTTGGATGATCATAGCGTCTTTGAGTTTGACAAGAACCACACCAACAATTTAGATTGGGCTCAAAAGTGATGTTTTAGCTATGGAAGAAAATGAAGGATATATATATATATATATATATATATATATATATATATATATATATATATATATATATATATATATATAACTACTTAATTTACTCACATAAAATTAATATACGAAAGTATAGATTTATGCGTAAACTTTAAGTATTTACTTTCAAAAGTGCTCAATACGTAGGTAGAACTAGTTAGTAATTTATAAAATATATATGGCGATTAAGCTACGCTGAATATTCCGCGTTTCATCCACTCTAGGACTCCTCAGGCTTATGCGCATAAGCCTGAGGAGTCCTAGAGTGGATGAAACGCGGAATATTCAGTGTAGCGTAATCTCCATATATATATATATATATATATATATATATATATTGTCACACTCGTGACGGGGGAAAGGGGTTTAAAAATAAAAAGCAAATAAAGGGATATGGTAAGGAATTTACGAAAAGCAAACGCTTATCGCAGGCAGAAAAATTTCCTGCATAGGGGTATGGTCAAGGTCCCAGTAAGGTTCAAATTTCCTTTTTATTACAAAAAGGGTTGAAACAAAAAAACTGCAATTAGTTCCTGTGAGACAAGCGTGGTGCAAAATAAACACGAAAATTGAACACGAAAATTGAACACGAAAATAAACACGAAAATTGAACACGAAAATAAACACGAAAATTGAACACGAAAATAAACACGAAAATTGAACACGAAAATTGAACACGAAAATAAACACGAAAATTGAACACGATAAAATTGCTAGAAAGAACGAGACAAACACTTCCAAATAATATAAAATAAGTTTATTAGAAATAGGGAAAGAAAGATTTACCGAGAAAAAATATATATTCGAAATTAATGGAGTTGGGAGTATTTTTATCATAACTGAGGGAGAATCCTGCAACAGAAAGAAAAAGGATTAACAGCGTGACCAGACTCCATGACCACGAGGAAAAATTCAATCTTCAGTTTTGACTGAAAAAGAAGCAAAAATTACACTCACGAGTCTTTTTTTTTGTCTTCTTTTATTGTTTGTTTGTTTGTTTTGTCCTTGTCCTTTTCATAACTTGTGAGCAACACATTCAGTCCGATTGGGTTCTCTTGTGGGAGAAAAAAAAATTCAAATAATAAGTTCACAGTTTTTCAATACTTTTCTTTTTCATCCCCTTTTCATATGTCTGTCGGCATTCGTTTTCGGTATTCCAAAATAGTTTTTTCCGCGATTTGCCTTTGGCCGGTATATTTTTTCCTTCGGCTCTTCCATATTTGAAAACGCGTCATAACACTTAAGGGTTCTAGAGAAGAAATGAGGCTGGACTCTGGTCGGAATGGGTAAGGGAAGAGGTTCCGCCTCCTGTTTCTTTCCTTCTTTTTTTTCGCATCTCGATCTAAAAATAGAATTGACGAAATCGTTTTTTTTTTTTCTTTTTCCTAGGCTGATGAAATATTTCTAGCTGGTTGAATCTTTGGTATTCGAGATCGGATCATACTGTAATAACTGTTCTCATGCTATACGTCACTTTTTCTGTCCTCGGTCAGTAGAAGAGAATTCCTTCAGACTGACTTTAATATTAGGATAGGGAATTAGTGGATTCTCGCTCAGTTCGAATATACAATCAAATGTTTATCCTATCGCTAGCAGATAAAGAAAAAAATATTTGATGTCGAGGTGGGCGTTTGTAACTATATATATATATATATATATATATATATATATATATATATATATATATATATATATATATATATATATATATATATATATATATATATCAGGGTTGGAACGATTAATCGGAATCGAGAATCGGAAAAATCGGAACATTTTGGGGTATCGGAATCGGAAAAATTATAACCTAATTTTCGATTCCAAACCGATTCTTTTCATTTTTTTTTTTACAATAAAAAATGAAACAAGCACAAATTGTTGTTGTTTTTTTTTATTAGAAGTGTTCATTTACAACATAAGACTGAGAAGGGACACAGAATGAGTTATAAATCTCATTTACAGATATAACATTGATTCGCATTTAATTTATTTTATTTATTAGTCATTTACCGAGAGATAACTTGCCTATTCCTTTTGCAAACACTTAGCATCTATTCGCTAAATGACTATATGCCCCCACTTCAGAGAGTCCACTTAATTATTAGGAGGTTTTAAATCATTTGGATGTTTTTTTTTTAATTTCGTTGGCGGCAGCTGTATATTGGCGGTGTCTCTCATCCGCTTCTTCTGAAATAATTAAAGCTTATGGCACTTCTCTTTGGACGCAAGTGAAAAATATTAATAAAAATCTCCGTTGAGTCCATCAACATCTTGGAGGGGAAAATTATATTAAAAATCGAATGTTGCTTTCATTACAAAATTGTTTTATTAAAATTATATTTTTTTACGTAGACTTTTAAATCAATGTTTTTACAATTATATACTGATACATTTTTATACAATAAATGCTTTAGTTTTCAAATATTTTTCTGTTCTGTTTTATTAAAATTATATTTTTACGTAGACTTTTAAATCAATGTTTTTACAAATATATACTGATACATTTTTATACAATAAATGCTTTAGTTTTCAAATATTTTTCTGTTCTGTTTTATTAAAATTATATTTTGTACGTAGACTTTTAAATCAATGTTTTTACAATTATATACTGATACATTTTTATACAATAAATGCTTTAGTTTTCAAATATTTTTCTGTTCTGTTTTATTAAAATTATATTTTTTACGTAGACTTTTAAATCAATGTTTTTACAAATATATACTGATACATTTTTATACAATAAATGCTTTAGTTTTCAAATATTTTTCTGTTCTGTTTTATTAAAATTATATTTTTTACGTAGACTTTTAAATCAATGTTTTTACAAATATATACTGATACATTTTTATACAATAAATGCTTTAGTTTTCAAATATTTTTCTGTTCTGTTTTATTAAAATTATATTTTTTACGTAGACTTTTAAATCAATGTTTTTACAAATATATACTGATACATTTTTATACAATAAATGCTTTAGTTTTCAAATATTTTTCTGTTCGAAAAAATCTTGTTTGATACTTATTTGCCACGTTATTTGACTAAGAAGAAATTGGAGTTATCGCCCCTTACCAATAGCCACCGTCTGCATACGGCAGAAGTGCCCCTCAAATTACTTTTAAACAAAAAAATTCTTATATTATCAAATAATACATAAGTACCGAAAACACTTCTTGTATTTTTGGTGCTGCGCTATTTTTAAATAGTTTTTTCGGGTTAAATTAAAGTTTCAACGTATTTTTTTTTGTTGTTTTTTGTTAAATTGTTAGGTGGAAGCACAGAATACTTACAAACAAACTCCCCGTGTTAAGAATTGGTTTTCGAAATAATAACGTTATAATTTCAGCGCAGCACCAAAAACACATATGTACCGTGTTTTCATATTTTTTTTTTGGTTGTTTCGTAATAACGCAAGAATTGTTTAAACTAAATTAATTCTTCTGAATAAAATATTTGCTTTCTTTGATAATAAATAAGCGTTTTCTTCCTTTCTTTTTTGTTCCGTAATAACACAAAAAGTGTTAAAACTAAAGTATTTTTAAAATAAGTAAATAGTTTATAATTTTTCAAAATATTATGGGGGGGTGTAGTTTCCTTTAAAACAATATCTCCTTCAAGAACGGGCATAAAATGTGTTTTTAATCCATATTTATTCAATAGTGGACCAGTTTTCTTACCATGCAAAAATGAACGAGTTCTCCGGGGACGAATTCTCCGGGGACGAGTTTTCCAGGCGTCGTTAAAAATGTTATTCTAAATAGTAATATTATTATTTAGAAATTCATTCGTAACAATGGGAGGGAGGTGCGCGTTGTTAATATTTTGTTCTTACATCGTTTTCTTATTTTACCTTACCAATCGTCGACTATTTTTAACTATTTATGAAAACTTTCAAGTTGCATGTTGTACACTAACAACGAACTGATAAATTTGGCTTTGTTTAAATCAAAATAATTTTTTTTTGTCTTACAATTTTTAATCAATTACAAGGAAAACATTTGAGAAAAAATATACAGGGAAATTTCCCGAGTGTTTATGTAATAATTTGAAAATATACAAAAAAACAACATCAAATCTCTAATTAATATTTATGAAATATAAAAGAATAATAATCGGAATCGGGAATCATATCGGAATCAGAAATTTAGAACAGAATCGGTAATTGAATTGGCATCGGGGAAATTTTGGAATCATCCCATCACTAATATATATATATATATATATATATATATATATATATATATATATATATATATATATATATATATATATATATATATATATATATATATATAGTGGAAATGGTACTTAATAAAAATTGAATAAAGTGCTCAACACTGTTGTAGAGCAAATATGCGTTTTTATTTTTTATTACCGTATATTTCTGTAAAAGTATGAGGAAGCTACACACGGCCAAAAAAACGGCCGGGTAGCTGAAACAATAATGTAACTTAACAGAAAGATACGGTAATAAAAAATAAAAACATATATATATAAAAACGTATATATATATATATATAGTAATTTATAAAATATATATGGCGATTAAGCTACACTGAATATTCGGCGTTTCATCCACTCTAGGATTCGTCAGGCTTATGCGCGAATTCTGTGGTTGTCTATCGTTTTTATATGGTCCTCTTCTGTTAAAAAACTCAAAGAAACCGGACATTCGCCGGTAGTCGAATGGAAAATAATAAGACAAGCTACCACATGTAGGCATTTAGACGACCCATGTAAATTATGCCCTTATGAAAAATTTGCTATCCTGTACTTTAAAGAACCCCAAAATCTATTAAACTGTAGAAGAGAAATAGCAAATAACTGTGTTCACAAAATAAAATTTACTCTAGGATAGCGATACAAAATAGTTTTAAAACTAACAAAAACAATAGAAAATAAATAAATTAAATAAACATGAATATACATAAACGATCACTCATATATGTATATATATATGTACATATATGTGCATATATGTATGTACACATATGTATATTTATATATAAACTAAAAAAAAGAAAATGTCTGCCTTAAACCACTAACCTAGTTTTAAAACAGATCCTTTGTTCGATAAAATGCATGCTCATTTGCTGATAGGAAGGGGCGCGGTGGATACTAGAAAGCTGATTGGCTAACTAAATCCTCAACAGAAGAGGACCATATAAAAACGATAAACAACCACAGAATTCGCGCATAAGCCTGACGAATCCTAGAGTGAATAAAACGCCGAATATATAAAATATCTGAAATAGAACTGCGTCACACTGTGCACGTGAAACATTTTCAAATATTTTGTACTGGTATTTTTTTGGTTTCTTAATCTCATTCATCCAGAGGAAGTCTCGAAATAAAGACGAAACGTTGATGAACACATAATACGGTTTGTTCCTTTTTATTTTCTGTCTCTCTCTCTCTCTCTCTCTCTCTCTCTATATATATATATATATATATATATATATATATATATATATATATATATATATATATATATATATTTAGAGTGATGATTATGTAGTTCCAACGAGAGAAAAAATGTATATTTAAAAGAGTGTAGCCACCAACAATTGTGGATTTTTCAGCCTTTTATCATATTTTTATTTTAAAATATTTTTATAACGCGTTTCAAGCTTTGTTTCGCTCTCTTCAGATATTTTCGTAAAAAGTTTTTTTTTTTTATGAGAGTTTGAAATGTTATTTTTACATCTGCTGATACTAATTGTGTTTTTCAGAGTGGTGTGGTCTCAGACATTCTGTCTACAACAGTAAGTGTTGATAGTGTCCATGCTATACATGGGGAACGAAAGTCATAAAAAAAACATAAAACCTTCACCAAATGAACCAAAAGCCCCCTCCCTTTGAACTTTTACTCTGACTGGACACTACCAACACTTACTGTTGGGGACAGAATGTCTGAGACCACATCACTCTGAAAAACACATTTAGTATAAGCAGATGTAAAAATAACATTTCAAACTCTCATTAAAAAAACAACCTTTTTTACGAAAATATCTGAAGAGAGCGAAACAAAGCTTGAAACGTGTTATAAAAATATTTTAAAATAAAAATATGATAAAAGGCTGAAAACCACACAATTGTTGATGGCTACACTCTTTTAAATATATATATATATATATATATATATATATATATATATATATATATATATATATATATATATATATATATATATATAATTGTAAATAATTATGTATGGATAAATGGATACGTTTTGAAGGCTAAAAACAACGCATTTTCTTTTTAAATAAACAAATTTATTTGCTTATATCATATATATTTCGATGCTACACATATATCTCTCTTTTTCTTTTTCTTGGCTGCATGGTGGAATTCTGCCTACGAAAGTATTAGAATTTTGCCTACGAGAGTCCGTGGGACGAGAACGGCTCGATATTAAAAAAAAAAAAAATTTTTAAGTCATCAGCGTATATGTTTATTGTATATGTTTATTGCATATGTTTATTGTATATGTTTATTGTATATGTTCATTGTATATGTTTATTGTATATGTTTATTGTATATGTTTATTGTATATGTTTATCGTATATGTTTATTGTATATGTTTATTGTATATGTTTATCGTATGTTTATTGTATTTGTTTATTGTATATGTTTATCGTATATGTTTATTGTATATGTTTATTGTATATGTTTATCGTATATGTTTATTGTATATGTTTATTGTATATGTTTATTGTATTTGTTCATTGTATATGTTTATTGTATTTGTTTATTGTATATGTTTATTGTATATGTTTATTGTATATGTTTATTGGGTACTCCTGCAGTATTTTACCCACCGATTTCACGATCTTAGCCGAGCGTTGATCGACATCCGTCGGAAAACGCCGGAACATGGCGAGCGGTACGATACTCTATCAGCCAATCAGGGCGCTTCAAACGAACGCGCAGCAGACGAATAATTTTCATTGAAATTACACACATAGCGTTTCATTTAAGTTATTTTATTGTTCAAAGTAAAAATACACAGCCTTTCATTTCAGTTATTCAATTTAGCGAAGTCAGTAGAAAATCTTCCAGTCGGGACTAAAGATAAACAGTAATTGTTGTCCCCCCCCCCTACAAACATTACTGAAAAAAAAACATTGCTGTTACTGTTTAATAACGTTTTGTTAAAAAAAAAACATTGAAGTGTTTATTACTGTTGCTTACCCCCCCCCCCCCAAAAAAAAAAAATAAAGCTATCGGAAAACAAAATGAACCAAAAAAAAAAATATTCAACAAAATAAATTTTTTTTACTTTAAAAAAAACTTACGGTAAGTGTTTGTGATTTATTTCATCCAAATTTTTTGTATTAATTTTATCCATTTTGTTGTGTGTGTGTAATAACTTTTCCTTGTAATGTTGTTGCTATTCACATACTTTTAGCGTTCTTGCACCGTAGAGCTCCGAATTCTCGGCTTTCGTCGGCGTTAACGCCGAAAGCGTTCGTCAACGCTCGGCTAAGATCGTGAAATCGGTGGGTAAAATACTGCAGGAGTACCGTTTATTGTATATGTTTATTGTATTTGTTTATTGTATTTGTTTATTGTATATGTTTATTGTATATGTTCATTGTATATGTTTATCGTATATGTTTATTGTATATGTTTATTGTATATGTTTATTGTATTTGTTTATTGTATATGTTTATTGTATATGTTTATTGTATATGTTCATTGTATATGTTTATTGTATATGTTTATCGTATATGTTTATCGTATATGTTTATTGTATATGTTTATCGTATATGTTTATTGTATATGTTTATTGTATATGTTTATTGTATAGGTTTATCCTATATGTTTATTGTATATGTTTATTGTATATGTTTATCGTATATGTTTATTGTATATGTTTATTGTATATGTTTATTGTATATGTTTATCGTATATGTTTATTGTATATGTTTATTGTATATGTTCATTGTATATGTTTATTGTATATGTTTATTGTATATGTTTATTGTATTTGTTTATTGTATATGTTTATTGTATATGTTTATTGTATATGTTCATTGTATATGTTTATTGTATATGTTTATTGTATATGTTTATCGTATATTTTTATCGTATATGTTTATTGTATATGTTTATCGTATATGTTTATTGTATACGTTTATTGTATATGTTTATTGTATATGTTTATCGTATATGTTTATTGTATATGTTTATTGTATATGTTTATTGTATTTGTTTATTGTATATGTTTAAGGTATATGTTTATTATATATGTTTATTGTATATGTTTATTGTATATGTTTATTGTATGTGTTCATTGTATATATTTATCGTATATGTTTATCGTATATGTTTATCGTATATGTTTATTGTATATGTTTATTGTATATGTTCATTGTATATGTTTATTGTATATGTTTATGGTATATGTTTATTGTATATATTTATTGTATATGTTTATTGTATATGTTTATTGTATATGTTTATCGTATATGTTTATCGTATATGTTTATTGTATATGTTTATCGTATATGTTTATTGTATATGTCTATTGTATATGTTTATTGTATATGTTCATTGTATATGTTTATTGCATATGTCTATTGTATATGTTTATTGTATATGTTTATTGTATTTTTTTATTGTATATGTTTATTGTATTTGTTTATTGTATATGTTCATTGTATATGTTCATTGTATATGTTTATTGTATATGTTTATTGTATTTGTTTATTGTATATGTTTATTGTATATGTTCATTGTATATGTTTATTGTATATGTTTATTGTATATGTTTATTGTATATGTTTATTATATATCTTTATTGTATATGTTTATTGTATTTGTTTATTGTATGTTAATTGTATGTGCTTATTGTATATATTTAATTTATATGTCTATTTACTAGCATGTGTGCCCGGCTTACCCACGTGTTTGGCGGTGTGTGTTGATTAAAAAGGAAAAAGAAGTGGTAGTAGGAAGGCAGGCTCGAACCCGTACCGTGATGGAGTAAAAAAACGAGGAAAAACGTGATGTCATTGCTGTTACGACAACCGCCAAACCGGAAGTGATGCAGTTTAAATTAAGGCTAGACAATCGAAGAGGCGAAAAAAACGACCATTTCCTGTAGAAAAGTGCCTTGTTGATGGTGAAGAAATTCATGTTTTTAGCCAATTTTTCGGTATTTGTCGTCTGAAGCGTCGAGGTTAAAAACGATACTGATCTTGTGAAAATCTGTCGCATCTGTCGAAAGTTTTAGACAGACATGCAAACAGACATACATGCATTTATATATTGGTAGCTCAATTTTTCGACTCAAACCGATTAAAAAGCTTCCCCTATCTCTGAATACCCTTTATGTAAAATTTTAAATGCTTAGACCAGAAATTGTCTGAGTAATTTGGTAGAGACCGCAGAGATTAAATTTTTTTTAACTTTGACCCCTATTATGACCCATTAAAATTTATTTGGGGGGCTCAAATCAAGTTATTAAGTTAGATCCATATCCAAGAAACTTATATCTAAAATTTCAATTGTTTAGACCAAAAATTGTTGGAGGAGTTTGGTAAAGTTCTCAAAGGTCAAATCATGTAACTTTGACTCCTTAACAGTCAAATTTCTGGCCGACAACGGACTACACAGATTTTCTCAAATCTCAATAGCCTGTATATGAAATTTCGAGTCTGTAGACTGAAAATTGACAGAGTTATTGTGTAGGGAAATGTACACAGACAGACATGTACACAGACAGGCACACAGACGGGCACTTAGACAGACAGACACTGTTACTTTTATAGATATCTAGATTGCATGTGTTTATTGAATAAGTTTATTGTAGCTGTTTGTTGTTTGTATCCATTGTATTTGTTTTGTAAATATTTATTGTATATGTTTATGTGATATGTAAATTGTATTTGTTTACTGTATTTGTTTACATCATATGTTGATTGTATATGTGCACTGAATCTGTGTACTGTATATTTTTATTAGATATGTATATTGTATATAGTTATATATTTATTGCAAATGTTCACTATATATAATCATTGTACATGTTCATTAAATGTGTTTATCGTATAGTTTTTGTATATGCTTACCAAAAAACATTATTGTATATGTTTATTATAGATGTATGTTGTATTTGTTTATTGTATTTGTTTATTGTATTCGTTTATTGTTTTTTGTATATGCTTATTGTGTTTGTTTATTGTATTTGTGCATTAAATATTGTATATGTTTATTGTTTTTGCTTATTGTATTTGTTTATTGAATTTGTTTATTATATTTGTTTATTGTATTTTTCTATTGTATTTGCTAATTATATTTGTTTATTATATTTGTTAATTGCAGTTGCTTATCGTGTTTGTATATTTATTTATTATATATGTTTATTGTATTTGTTTAATATATTGGTTTATTGTAGTTATTGTATTTGTTTTTGTATTTGTTTATGTATTATATATGTTTGTGTATTATATATGTTTTTATCGATATGTTTTTGTATTTTTTATTGCATATGATGGTTGTATTTTTTATTGTGAATGTTTATTGTATCTTTTATTATATTTGTTTATTGAATTTCTATAGTGTCGGATATATGTTTATTGTATTTGTTTCTTATATGTGTTTATTTTATTGATTTGTTTTGAATGTTTATGGTATTTGTTTTGTGTATTTGTTTTTAGTGTTTGTTTATTGTATTTTTTATTTATTTTGTTTATTATATTTGTTTATTGTATTTGTTTATTGTATCTGATTATTGCATTTATCTATTATGTATGTTAATTAAATATTTTTATATGTTTATTGTATTTTTTATTATATTTGTTTATTGCATGTGTTTATTTTATTTGATTATTGCATCTGTTTGTTGTATTTGTTTATTATACTTGTTTATTGCATTAACTTTGCTTTATTGCATATTTTTATGTTATTTGTGAATTATATGTTTTTAATTGTTATTTATATATGTTTAGATTATATGTGTAAATATTTTTGTATTTCTTTTTTTTTTGTAAATTATATACCTTTATTATTCGTTTACTTAATTTGTTTTCTATTATTTGCTGTTTGTTTTTGTATTTGTTTATTATATATTTTTATTGTATTTGTTTATTATATATGTTTATTGTATTTGTTTATTGTAGTTGTTTGTTGTAATTATTTATTATATACGTATATTGTCTTTGTTTATTATATGTTTATTGTATTTGTTTTATATATTTATAATTTGTATCTGTTTATCGTATTTGTTATTTGTATTTTTATTATATGTTATCCTATTGTTTTATGAAATATGTTTATTGTCTTTGTTTATTGTCTTTGTTAATATTCTTTGCTTATATATATATGTTTATTGTATTTGTTGATTTTATTAGATCATTATATATGTTTTTATTTACTATATATGTCCATTGCTTTTATTGTATCTATTTATTTATATGATTATTGTATCTGTTTCTTGTATTTGTTCATTTTATTTGGGTATTGTATTTGATTATTTTATATATTGTTGTATTTGTTAATATATATGTTTATTACATTTGTTTATTGTATTTGGTTATTGTGTATGTTTATTTCATTTGTTTATTATATGCGTTTATTTTATTTATTTATTGTTTTTATTTATTATATTTTTCTTGCATTTGTTGATGTTATTTGCTCATTGTAATCATTTACTATTTTTGTTTATTATATTTGTTTATTGTAAATGATTATTGTGTTTTTTTTGTATTTTATTTGAGTTGGTGTTTGTATATGTTTATTTCACATGTTTATTGTTTTTAGTGACTCTTTTGTATTTGTTATTGCGTTTTGTTTATTGTATTTTTATTGTATTTGTTTATTGTATATGTGTCTTATAGCTTATTACATATATTGATTGTAGTTATTGTATTTGTTTATTGTACTTTTTATTTTATTTTTATTGTATTTGATTATTGTATTTTTGTATTCTTTCATTGTGCATGTTTGTTATGTATTTTTTATATGTTTATTGTATATGGTTCTTTTATTTGTTAATTGTATATGTCTATTGATAGGTTTGATATATATGTTCATTTTGTATGTTTATATGTTCTGTTTATTGTATTTGTTTAACGTATATAGTCATTGTATATAGTTATTGTATATTTTTCTTGTATTGTATATTGATTGTAGTCATTTATTGTATTTGTTTATTGTACTTTTTATTTTATTTTATTGTATTTGATTATTGTATTTTTGTATTCTTTCATGTATATAGTTATTGTATATTTTTCTTGTTTTTGCATTTGTTTCTTGCATTTTTATTGTATATGTTTATTGTATATTCATGTTTATATGTTTTTTGTATAGTTTATTGGACTTTTTGTATATGTTTGTTGTATATGCTTTTGTATATGTGTTTAATGTGCTTATTGGATATATTTGTTGCATATGTTTTTGTATATGTTTTTTCTTAGTGTATATGTTCATTTTATATATTTAATAAATGTGTTTCTTTGTATGTTTGTACATGTGTATTGAATCTTTTGTCGTATTTGCTTTTTATTTTTATATTGCGTTTGTTTTATTGTATGTTATTTATATTATTTGTATATGTTTTTGATATATTTAGTATTTGTTTATGGTATATAGTTATTGTATACATTGAATGATATACGTTAATTGTATATGTTTATTTTTTATGGTTATTGTATCGCATATGTTTTTTGTATTGGTTTATTGTATTTGTTTATTTTACTTGTATATCTTGTATGTTTATTGTATATGTTTTATGTAAGTTTTTATTGCGTATGCTTGTTGTATATTTACATTGTATATATTTATTGCATATGTTATTCTATTTTTTAATCTTGTATTGTCTATTGTACTTGTTTATTGTAGTTATTTATTTTATTTGTTTGATATATGTTTATTTTATTTGTTTATTTTATTTGTTTATTGTTTATGGTTATTGTATTTGTTTATTGTATTTGATGTATTTGTTTAGTGTATTTGTTTATTATATATATTTATATTCGTATTTATATATATTGTATTTGCTTATTGTACATTTGTATTATATATATATTTTGCATTTGTTTATTATATATGTTTATTGTATTTATTTATTGTATTTCAATTGTATTTTCATTGTATTTTTCATTGTGTATGTTTATTGTATATTTTATTGTGTATGTTTGCATAGGTTCATTGCATATATTTAATAAATGTGTTTTGTATGTTTGTATATGTATATTTATTTTTGTATTTTTGTATTTGTTTATTGCATATGTTCATTTTATATCATTTTTGTGCATGTCTATATATTTTTGTATTTGCTTACGGTATATATTGAATATATTGATTGTATATATTGATTGTATATGTTTATTGTATATATTTATTGAATATATTTTTGTATATGTTCATTGTATATATTTTATTGCATGTGTTTATTGTATATGTTTTTGTATGTGTTCATTTTATATGTTCATTGTATATTTTTATTGTACATATTTGCTGATTTATTTCGTTTATTGTATTTGGTTATTGTACTTGTTAAAGTTGTGTATGTTTATTGTATATGTTTATTTTATTTGTTTATTTAATATTATTGTTTATTGCATATATTTGTGGTATATTTTTATTCTTTATGTTGATTGTATATTCATGAGATATTTTCATTGTACATATTTATTGTATATATGATTTTTTATAAACTTATATTGGCTATTGTATTTGTTTATTATATTTTTATTGTACTTGTTTAATATATATGCTTATTTTATTTGTTTGTTGTATTTTCTATTATATATGTTTTTTGTTTATTGTACATGTTTATAGTATTTGATTATTGTGTATGTTTATTGTATTTGTTTATTATATTTGTTTATTGTATTTCTTTAATATATTTGTTTATTATGTATGATTATTGTATTTGTGTATTGTATTTGTTTATTGTATATGTGTATTAAATATGTTTATTGTATTTGTTCATTGTATGTGGTTATTATATTTGTATATTCTATTTGTTTATTATATTTGTTCATTGTATTTTTTTCATTGTGTATGTGTATTGTATATTTTATTGTATATGTTTCTTGTGTTTGTTTTTTGTATATGTTTATTGCGTGTGTTTGATGTACGCGTTCATTTTGTATGTTTACATTATTCGTTTGTTGTATTTGTTTAATGTATATATTAATTGTATATAGTTATAATTATTGTATATTATTATTTTATATGTTTTTTGTATATGTTTATTGTATATTCTGGTTTTATATTCTGGTTTATATGTTTTTTGTTTGTATTTGTTTATTGTATTTGCTGATTTGTTTTGTTTATTGTGTTTGTTTTTTGTACTGATTGATTGGTTATATTTATTGTATGTGTTTATGTAGATGTTTATTGTAGATGTTTATCGTAGATGTTTATTGTAGATGTTTATTTTATATGCTTTTCGTATATTTTATTGTATATGTTTGTTTTATATCTCTTTGTACGTACGTTGTATATTTTTATTGTATATATTTATTGGATATGTGATTCCATTTTTTATCATCTTTTATGGTCTATTTTATGTGTTTATTGTATTTATTTATTGTATATATTTATTGTATGTATTAATTGTATATGTTCAATGTATATACTGTATTTTGTATTGTACATGTTTCTTGCATATGTCTTTGGCCATATTTATAGTTTTCTTTATTGCATTTTAATGTATTTATTTATATGTATATGCTAATAGTATATGTTTTCTATATGAATTTATATAATATTTAATTTTATATGGATATTATATATGTGTGTTGTATATGTAATTGCATATGCTTATTTTATATATGTTTATGTTACATTTTTTTATTTTATATATATTTATGTGTGTATTTATATGTTCATTTAATATGTTTATTGTATGTTTTTCTTGTATATGTTTGTTGTATGTTATTTTTTGTATGTTTATTGTATATGTTGGTTGTATACGTTTGTTGTATGTGTTCATTGTATATTCAATGTATAGGGTTATTGTATATATTTATTGTACCTGTTTATTTTATATGTTTATTGTATATTTTAAAAATATTGCATATGTTTCTTTCATGTTTTTATTATATAGGTATATTGTATATGCGTATTGTATATGTTTTTATATATGTTTATTAGATATATTAGTTGTATACATTCGGTGTGTGGTTTTTGTTTGTGTTGCATATGATCATTATACATATTTATTTAATGTGGTTATTTATATGTTTATTTTATATGTTCATTGTATATAGCTATTATCTATGTTTTTGTATATGTTTTTTCTATTTGTTTCATGTATATGTTTAATGTATTGTTTATATATATTTATTATATATATTTATTGTATGTGTTTATTGTATGTTGTATTGTATATTATTATTGTATATGTTTATTGTATGTGATTATTGTATATGTTCATTGTATATATTTTTGTATGTGTTTGTTGATATATTTTTTGTACATGTTTGCTATGTTTATTATTTAGTGTTTATTGAATATGTTCATTGTATATATTTTTAATGTGTTTATTTCTCTGTTCATTGTATATGTTAGTGGATTATGTTTACTGTAAGTATCTACTGTATATTTTTTCATATATGTTTATTGTATATATTTTCATACATGTTAATTTTATGTGTGTATCTATATGTTTATTGTATTTTTGTATATATTTATTTAATATTTATTGTATATATTTCTTAAATATGTTCATTGTATATGTCTATTTTATGTTTATTGTTTATGTTTATTGAATATATTTTTGTATATGTTCATTGTACATGTTTATTGCATATATTTATTGCATATGTTTATTGTATATTTTTGTATGTGTTCATTTTATATGTTTATTGTATATTTTTATTGTATGTGTTTATTGTATATATCTATTTTATATATTTATTGTATAGTCATTGTGTATATTTAATGTGTATTTTTTCACATGTTCATTGTGTATGCTTACATTTCATGTTTATTGTATATGTTTATTGTATATGTTTATTGTATATGTTTATTGTGTATGTTTATTGTATATGTTTATTGTATATGTTTATTGTATATGTTTATTGGGTAAATGTTTCGTTTAGGTCCACCTCCACAATTTTCTTTAAAATGACGACATATATAGGTTTTCGACTATGCTGAATACGAAAATCGCATTGAAATGTTGCAGAGATAAGTAGTTATCAAGATAGAAAAAAATGCATTATGCACGGTAATTTTGGCGGCCATTTTTTACGCGCATGCGCGCGCCCTAAGCAATCAGAATTTTACAAGAAGGAAAAAAAACAAGTACTCCCCCCCCATCCTCCAGAATGGCGGACATTTTTCTACGCGCATGGCGGCCATTTTTTTTGTACGCGCGCGCCCTGATACCCCCCAAGACTGGCGGCCTTTTTTTTTCGCGCATTCACGCGCGCCCTGAAAAGGAAAAAAACAAGTATCCCCCGCCCCAGTTCAAATATTTAGAATACAAAAAAACCCTGTAGAATTCTGCAATTTGCTTGCCACCACAAGAAATACGCACTTATAAAAGTTTTTTTTTGTTTAAAATTATGACTTTGCGGGTATGATGGAACATGTTCAGTTTCATTGTTAGTCGTCAACATTGGATTCTTATAAAGTAGAAGTGTTTTTTTTTGGGGGGGGGTGAAGTTATCGAAAAAATTATCGAACAAATGTAAATGGAATATTGGGTATTATTTTAGAAACTCGAACTTCAATAAAAGTTATTTTGCAACTTGCCTGCATCATTCGTTGGTATTTTGTTTCTACGATATTTTAAACTTTTGCAATGCAAGATGGCGACTTTCAGTAAGGAAAGCATTAATGTTGGTTTTGGGAAAATGGAAGAGACAGTTGCGAATTTTAAAGTACCACAATATTTGAGATTAAATAAAAAGCATTTAAAACTACTTAAAAATAGCAAGTTTTTTTTTTTTCTTAAGATTTAAAGATAGTTGTATCCGTCGCAAAATGTGCCCCCCCCCGGACGGTTTTCAGATGTATTTATGTCCTTACTCCTGTTTTTCTGTGCCATGCCTGTACATTTTTCCAGCATGACAAAAAAACTTATGGAGCAGTTTTGATTTGTCCGTCTCACTTGTTATAAAAAGATATCTTGCCAAGTACTGCTCCATAAATTCTCCTCGAATGCCAGGCCTCTTTATCCATTCCTTCACGTCTCGCCACAGCCGCTCAATATTTTGTGTGTGAATAGTTGGGTCATCTTTATCCACGAAATTTTTAGAGTGGTTGACTATCTGGTGAACATAACCGTTCTTGTTGAGGTTGCTATAAGCTCGCCAAGAATCGCTATAGACTATAGAACCTGGCAGAACAAATTTCTTGGTTAAACGTACTGCAGAGATGTCAAAGTTCAGTTCGAATGTGTTTTCGTTTTAGTTTGTAGAATTGTTTGCACATGTACTAGTGTATCCATGCGCATGCGAAAGGTTAATAAATAGGTCTCGCAAAATTACTTGTTTCTGTAAAAGTTAAATGACATTTTCGTCTTCGCATAATGGTAAATATAGTAGAGGCAGAAATTTAAAGAAATTTGTGGAGAATACTCGGACAATATTACAATTATTTACAACGGGCGTGTTTATTTACGCACGCAGTTGTATTCATACGCGTGCCTAGATTAAACACCCGCGAAAACAAATACACTCGCATGCATGACGGATATTTGAGATGAAATAGAAAGCATTTAAAACTACTTGACAATACAAAGGAACGATGCAGATAATTTGCAAAGTAACTGCGTATTTCTTGTGGTGGCGATATTTTCCTAATAGTTCAAGTTAACGATTAACAACGAAACCAAGAATTTTTCATCATACTCGCAAAACTTCATAATTGTAAAGGTAAGTGCAGTTCTTCTCTATTTTATTTAACGTAATTTTCTTTGAAATGACGACTTATAGTTTCGATTATGCTGGATACGTACATTTTTTTTTGTGGGGGGGCATTGTCAATATCATAAAAGTGGATCATTTTCGAGGATGGGGGGGAGTACTTGTTTTTTTTCCTTCGTGTAAAATTCTGATTGCTTAGGGCGCGCGCGCATGCGCGTAAAAAAATGGCCGCCAAAATTACCGTGCATAATGCATTTTTTTCTATCTTGATAACTACTTATCTCTGCAACATTTCAATGCGATTTTCGTATTCAGCATAGTCGATAACCAATAAATGTCGTCATTTTAAAGAAAATTGTGGAGGTGGACCTAAACGAAACATTTACCGTTTATTGTATATGTTTATTGTGTATGTTTATTGTATATGTTAATTGATAATGTTCATTGTGTATGTTTATTGTACATATAAATTATATTTGTTCATTAGATACGTTAATTTATATGGTCATTGTGTGTATGTTTATTGTATGTTTATTCTATATATTATTTGTATATGTTTATTTTATATGTTTATTGTATACGTTTATTATATATGCTTAATATGTATGTTAATCATATACTTAGCAGTATTTGCCAGGTCGTAAAATATGTTAAGATATTATATTTGAATTTGTCCAGATTTCGTATATGTTATTATAGGATTGTAATTTCAAAAGTAAAAGAATGTATTTGGGTGCCATCAGCTAGAATCGAAACTATTGCATTCAAAAGTGGTGACGTAATCACTGTACCAACGTGACACGAATATGAACTGATTAAAATTAAAAATTTAAAATAAAATCAGTGTACAAAATGTATTTTGATTTTTTTAAATATTGACCAATTTTTGGCCCTTTAAAAAAATATAGTAATCGGTTAAAGACCCTTAAAACAACGGTAAGCCCCCCCCCTCCAGCACTGCGCTGGGACTTTTAGTTTCCAGTGGGACAGATTTTAAAATATGGACACGAGGAAACACAAAGACATACAAACAAACACACGTATAGCCTGTTATATATATTAGATGTTAATTGTATAAGTTTATTGTATATGTTCATAGTATATGCTTATTTACATACGTTTATTGTATATGTTTATGGTATATGTTCATTGTATATGTTTGTTTTATTAGTTTATTGTATGTGTTTATTGTATATGTTTGCTGTATGTGTTTATTGTATATATTTATTGTATGTGCTTATTGTGTCTGTTTATTATTACATGTGTTTATTGTATCTGTTTATTTTGTATGTTAATTGTACATGTTCATGTACATGTTCATGTCATGTTCATGTACATGTTCATGTCATGTTCATGTCATGTTCATGTCATGTTCATGTGCATGTTCATGTTATGTTCATGTACATGTTCATGTTATGTTCATGTACATGTTCATGCTAATGTATCTGTTCATGTTATTGTATCTGTTCATTTTGTATGTTAATTGTACATGTTCAGTGTATATGTTCTTACTTCTTACAAAAGACCCATAATGCACAATACATATATAACCTCATTTTACCTTACTAAACGTGAGTATTGTACTACATATAAATGAAATAATTTTACATAGCCTAGGACTGGTAATATACAACACATACACGAAATTATTTAATTAACCTGTGGCTGGAATTGTAGGGTGAACCGGGGTAATTTCACCTACGGGGGAATTCCACCCCCTTTACTTATAATGGGAAATAACTACTGCCAGGAGTGCTGTTTCATCCCTAACTTGAGTTGTCCATTTAATATAGTTGCTTCCTTTGAATAGCATTTCCATTTGTAGAAGGCATGTTGGTGAGAAATTTGACTGTTTAAAGCTTGAAAACATCATCCTACTCCATCCATCAATTAAGTATACCTTGCGCACTTTTTATGATGAGATCATAGAGTCAAGATGTTGCTTTCTTAATCTGATACAGGTTATACTAATTTGTTACCCATTTTTCTTCACTTTGAAACACTCAATTTTTCTATTTCAGGCCTTATATAGTCAACAGGTGGGTTTTATCATTTATGCCTCTTGGGAGAAATCCACACCCCTAGGGGGTGGAATTTCCCAACAGTCATTCTGTGGAGTCCTGAAGGATTATGTAGCAAAAATAGTTATCAGGATATATGGGGAGAGTCTGCTGAATTTATTCAGAGGATGGCACAAGAAGAGGAAGAAAGGCAGCCTAAAAGAGCAAAACTCGGGCCAGCTAAAAAGAGGGAGGGGAAGAGAAAAGGAACGGGGAAAAGGAAAGGGGACGAAATCAAGAGTGGAAATATCTGCTGATGACGAGTCTGAGCTGGAGTTCAATTGTGACACTGAAAGTGATGAAGATTGGCAGCCAAAACGGTCAGCCCGAGTTAGCAACAAGGATGAAGATGAAACTTCATCAGTAAGAAAACAGAAAGTAAAGAGAAATGGAAAGGGAAAAAAAAAAACATGCTACCATCTCTAATAACGATTCACAATTCGGGGACAGTGATGAGGGCTGGTCAAACCAGTCACCCCAGGGTGATGATGACGACAATGATGAACAAACTCCATCAACCCGGTCAAGAAACCTCTTTGAAAACTTTTCAGTCAAACGCCGGGCACCGGTACTCGTTACCGGAAGTGACGTCATCAGAGGAAGTGACGTCATGATATAGTCCATTAATCCCATCTCCAACAATAAACCTATACTATTAATAAAATTCTAAATGTTTATTTTTTTTATTGCATTGTACAACATTTATATGAAATAATTTTACCTACTCTAGGACGGGTATTGTGCAACACTTATGTGAATAAATATTACCTATTCTATAAAATAATTAAATAAATGTGTAAATAATACTGATTTATTTTCTCAATAAGAATTTAAATAATTAATTTTACCTACACTAGGACGGGTTTTTATTACACATTCATGAAATAAGGTTGCTTACTCTATGGCGGATATTGTACAATATATATATATATACGAAATAATTTTTCTCACTCTAGGACGGGTATAGTACAACACGAATATGAATTACTTTTCCCTAGCCTAAGAAGGGTATTATACAACATATATATCAGATAATTTTAATTACTCTTGGACGGGTATTGTACAACAGGTAGATTAATTAATTTTATTTAGCCGTGAACGGGTATTTTACAACACATATGCGAATTACGTTTTCTAGCCTATGACGTGTATTCTACAACACATATGTGATTTTTTTTTACCTAGCCCAGAGAGGGTATTGTATAACACATATATAAAATATATTTACCTACTCTAGGACAGGTATTGTACAAAACATATATGAAATTATTTTATCTAGCCTTGGACGGTCGTTGTACAACACATATATGCATTCATTTAATGGTTTATACGTGGAATGGATTATACGACATATGAATTTAGGAAAACTCGTCCCAGGAAAACTCGTCCATTTTTGTGAGGTAGGAAAACTCGTCAATTATTAAATAAATATCCATTGAAAACACATTTTATGACCATTCTTGAAGGAGATATTGTTTTTAAAAGAGGCTATGCCTCCCATAATATTTTTAAAAATGTTTTTGCTTGTTTACTGTTGTTTTAACAAAGATAAAATCGATTTTCTAAGTGTTCGTTTTCCACCTAACTCGTTAAGTTGTTAGTGGTTTCACTTATTTTAAAGCGTTTTATCAGTTCAAAAACGAGACTACAGACCGCATAATATTTTTTTTTAAATATTTATACTTTCTTACTGTTTCTTTTAAAAAGGTTAAAATTGATTATTCTACCTATCTGACTGAGTTGTTAGTGGTTTTATTTATTTTGAAGCGTTTATCGTTTATTCGGTTAAAAAAAAAATGTAGCATCGAGTGTTACGTGAGAACGAAAAATAATGTCCGACATGAGGGAATATCTTACCGGTCTTGATAATCGCTCAAAAATAGAAAGTTAAAGAAAATACTGAGGAAGATTTTTAAAAAGAGCCCCAACCCTCCAAAAGAAAATAAATTTCAATATTTTTTAAATATAATTTGGGGAGGATGGAGGCTTTTTTTTTAAAACTATATCTCCCTCCAAAATCACAATGATAAACAACAACAAAAAATGAAATTAAAAAGATTCCTCATAAACGATAGCAGAGTTTTTTTTATAAAAATAGATTAATAAATGTCTTTATTGATTACTTTTTTCTTGTGATTGATTTAACAATTTTGAAGTAAAAATAAAAAAAAATTAAAAATGAGTTTACGAGTGATTTTTAACACACGGCCTCTCTCCCGCCAAAAAATGCACAAATATAAAAAAAAAGAGTTATAGGTGTGTTGCGGGGCCGGTCGTCCGAGAACAATCGACCCAACAACAAGGTAGACACGGGCAAAAAGTAAACAGCAAAAAGGCACAAAAGAATGACAGACACAAGTTGTATAGTTAAAGACGAGGGTTCGCCTTTTATTTGCAAAGGAAGCAACAAAAAAAATCGTATGATCTGGATGCTGATCGCCTGGAAGGTCGCACGTCACTGGAGGCTAAGGTCTGGAGGGTTTGAACAGGTACTCTATTTCTTTATTGATCACTTTTTTCTTATGATTGATTATTAACAATTTTGAAGTAAAAATAAAATAAAAAAATTAAAAATGAGTTTACAAGTGATTTTCTACACACGGGCTTTCTCTCATCAAAAAATGCACCAAAAAAAAAAATGTATAGGTGTGTAAAAAGATTTTAACTATACGCTCCAATGCCACTTTGATTTGTTTAGTAATGTTTACCCTTTTTATGTAAGAAAATAAATAAATCATTTTAGATAAGCCTATTTGGCGACAGAAAAATTTTAAAGTAAATAAGGTTGTGGAATTTGTCACAAACCATTTATATTGGTTTTTCTTCTCATTTGTGACGCATTTGCATTAAAAAAAAATTAGTATTCGATATTTAATAGAAGATATAAGCATGTTAAGTTCCCGTAATTGTTGGTTGTGAGTAAAGTAATTTTTAAGTATTTAAAGGCAAACATTTTGTTAGTTCAGGAAGTAAAGCACCGGAGCGAATCAGAAGGGATGACGATAAATTGTGCCAGATGTAGAAGACTAGGATATAAATACCCTAATTCGCCACAAGAAAGAATAATGAAACGAATTGAATGAAGGAAAAAAAGAACCTAAATGCTGGAATAAAATAAACATGTCGTTTATTTTCTGTTGAGAAATGAAAGTCTTGGGTGTACACGTGTTCATTCAGCCGTTGAGGACTACGCGCGTGGAAGGAAAGGGAAATGTAATAGAGAAATGCAAAGTGGCAAGCCGGCCTGTAGAAAGAGAGGGTTAAGCTCAGTAGAGAGTCGCGCACATGTCTGTGTTGATGGACCAAAAACGAAGAGGGGATAGAGTAGGAATGTCAATCCAGGTTATGGAGATAGAAAGCGTATAAAGTGTATGTACTGTCTGTTGGCTTTTTGTTCCTACGCGCGTGCGCGCGCATGCCAAAACTGCACGCTGTCGGTCCGTAGACCGTCCAGCTAGGAGGCTAGTCTGAAAAGGGCTGGAAACAGCTTGTCTCTTCCCTTTATAGATATTTCCGGTGTGTCTTTTGCGCATGTGCGAATTTCCTTTGAAAGGGGAAGTTACGTCGTCCGTCTGTGCGTGTTAGCGTGTGTGTGTATACACGTGAATGTGACTCTATGTACGCGAACGTGAATATATGTACGTGTGTGGACATGGGCGCGTATGCTTGTGTGCGCGTATGTATATGACAAGTAATATAGCTTGAAATGTGAACGCGTGTTTTTGTGTGAGACTAGAAAAGGCTCGTGCACAGATTAGAAATCGTTGTGCGAGACGAACGACACAATAAGCTACCCCTTTTCGTCTTTTGTTTCTGTGTTTGGCTACCTCTCTTTTGGGGGGGCTTTTCTTTTTTTCTTCTTTTGTTTCTGTGTTTGGCTACCTCTCTTTTGGGGGCTTTTCTTTTTTTCTTCTTTTGTTTCTGTGTTTGGCTACCTCTCTTTTGGGGGGCTTTTCTTTTTTTCTTCTTTTGTTTCTGTGTTTGGCTACCTCTCTTTTGGGGGGCTTTTCTTTTTTTCTTCTTTTGTTTCTGTGTTTGGCTATCTCTCTTTGGGGGGCTTTTCTTTTTTTCTTCTTTCCTCTTCACTTCTTCCTTGGCTGGAACCATCGGATTTTTATGTGATGAATAGGGCTAGGACAACAGCATATTGTTTTAATTTTTTTGACTCTCCAGTATGTATCCGTTGATATTTTATATGCTTTTATATAGAGTGGTGTGGTTCTCGGTTGATTAACTGTGTCTAACTATGGCGGATATATACTCAAGAATCAAAACAATGAAAAGAATATTCAGTTATCATAGCTCTAATGATGAATGCTTAACAGCAAATAGCTTTAATTGTACGCTTTTTCTTTCTCTGCTTTGTTGAGATTTGCTCTCTGCAGTTTTCACAGGAACGTGTGAACTCAAAATATTTTCAAATCGACAAAACTCGTTTAAAACTCAAAGAGTAACAATTCTGTGTGAAATTAAACAAGCCTATAAAGCAGTGACCAGAAATTTAGAGTTGACACCTGCGACGATGCATCTCAATTCTTAATACCACCATTGGGGGCTGTTATCTATATAAGTGAGTGGCCAAGCATTATTGTCAGTAAGATCCCAAATTGCCACAGGAACATATGTCAGTCATAACACTGCTTGACATACTCTTGGTGAACAGTCAAACTGATTATTGACCCTGGCTACTGATATCTCAGCAAACAGTCATTTACTTCTAAATATAAGGACAACTCACTCACAAGTCAGTGTATATATTGGTATAATACTTTGTTCATCGTTTGACCTTTGAACTTTGAACTATTTATAACCTTTGAACTCTTAACAATGTACCTCTTCTTGCCTACAACGGCGTCTAGTGAGTGACAAATTCGGATGTCCTGGTTCGTCACTCAGCATCTGGTGGTCACTCTGGCGAAGGGCCTGGGTGTTGAAAGGTTCTCTCTGACAAATCATCAATTCCCCACATTGGGAAAAGATCGAAAAAACAAATCGTCTGGAACTGGTCACCAAAGTCTGTATCACTGGAGAGCAAAGGTCATTTCAAGCCAAAAAAACAAAAGAATGACACTTTGATGACAAGTCTTTTGGGATGAATAAACAATAATTATTTGGTGAAAGATTATACAACTCTGGTCCTTTGCAAGTCTCTGACATAAGTTCTTAATATTTGTGTCTGGACGATGGTAAGTTTGGATAATTTTCAAGTTGAAGTTCAAGTGATTTTCAAGCGATTTCAACTATAAGTCCAAGGATCAGTCTCTTCATGGCGTGGATTCAGTGGGCGAGCAAAGATGAGTTACTGAAGCTTACTTATGTACTGACTTATATTGACAATCAGTGGAGCATGACCCCCCCCCCTTTCCTTCCATTCCAACTAATAATTCTTGATGATCCATTATCAGTACCATTTTACAACTCCCAACTGAGTGACCAATGAACTTTTAAGTCCATACCACCCTTTTCTTCTTCTTCATCTAATTTTCATCTCTTCCTGTTACCATGAATGGGAGATTCCTCCTCCCATTTTGGGTCGGTCCCCAAAATCACAAATTCGTTTGCTTAATTAGCATTAAGCACAATACTCCGTTTTTTAATTTGTTATCAAAACCTTAATCATGAGAGTCATTATGCAGGCAATTCAGTTATTAATTATAACTCTGTGTGTGTGTGTGTGTGTGTGTGTGTGTGTGTGTGTGTGTGTGTGTGTGTGTGTGTGTGTGTGCGTGCGTGCGTGCGTGCGTGTGTGCGTGCGTGCGTGCGTGCGTGCGTGTGTGTGTGTGTGTGTGTGTGTGTGTGTGTGTGTGTGTGTGTGTGTGTGTGGCCGGCCCCCTTTCAGCCCTGACAAGCAATTCACCACATGACATCTTTCAGGAAACTCTATCAGCAATATTTTGTTTCCGATATTCATCACGATCTTAATTTTTTTTAGCTTTGACAATAATAAAAATAAACAGAGACGATTTCTAATCTTCCCTTGTTGCCATGACAGGACCATTCTCATTTGAAGATGCTTAACACACCTGAATCAAGGGCCATTGCTTTTTTTATCAAAACGTCAGTCAATTTTTATTTCACAAATCCTTGGCAATGTGATGTGAAAGGACCATTTCTCAATGAACCCTTTGTCACGTAAGAGACAAAAGACAAAATCAGCTTCACAGAAAAAAACAAACTTTGTTTTTTTTTTCTACTATAATTATTCAGTCTAAAAATAAGATATTTAGTTTCTTTTTTGCAATACAAGTTTTTGATAATTCTTTTCAAAGTTTCTTGGAATTTCTAATCTTCCCTCTGTTGTCGGGTGGCAACGAGTAGCAGACGGAGGAAAACGTGGCAAACTCAAAAACTCTCAGCTGACCTGTCTCAGACTGCAACTCTCACTTCCTTTCTTCCTTCTGCACGGGCTTAAATATAGATGGTTGGGGTGAGTAGGTTTCATCCTAGATGTTCCAGGCAGCCAATCATCATTCAATCTGACACACCTTGTTTTTTTTTATTTGCTAGTCAGCTACCTCTCCCCCACAACCAGATCAGGCAATTACCACTGACAATGACTTCACATTGATATCATCTCACGCACTCGAATCTTTATCCTTGACCCCCCGGATCAGGTTCAAAACGCTAACCCGACAAAACATAACTGGTTTTGTTTTTCTCCGTTCCTGCACTCAGCAAGTTATTCGTCATTATCAACGTTAAGTCGTTTCTGTATTTGATATATTAATTCTCGTCAGGTCATCTAGAGTTGTCCGGGAGAGGTTTTATACAAAAAGCTTCAATCCACGATTCTGCTCCCTCCTAAGGGGTTGGGTTACATTCACCCCCCGTAGCCAAAGGAAACGGACGAGTCTAACCTGGTGTGATGCGAAAGGACCCTTTCTCAAGTTGCTCAACCTGCAACTCTCACTCAACTACCCGATCTTGCTTTTGCATATATTAATATTAAATATAAATGGTTGGGGTAGGTAGGTCTCATCCTAGATGTTCTAGGTAGCCAATCATCATCTATTCCGACAAACCTTGGTTCTTTTTGATTGGATAGTCAGCTACCTCTCCCCCACATCCAAATCAGGCAATTAACACTTAACAATCAGGCAATTAACAGCCTTAATCCGGTGACAAGTTCACCCTTTTAATGTCCCCATTCTGCTCCCGCAACCATTTAGCACTGTTCAGACTTTTTCTTTCCTTTCTTTTCTTTTTTTTTTTTTTACGTAAGCGTCACCGTTTATCAAGGCCGATAGGCCACTCAAGGATAAACGTTAAAGAGTGTACAGTAGTCAAAAGGACAATATAGTAATCGATGGTAATGGAAGTTCGGTAAATTTGTTAACTTAAGTGGAACAGCTCATCAGAAACTTGTTCACGTTGGACTTGAAGACAACCGTATTATAGACAGCTGGAAAGCAGGAAAACGGAAGACAATTCCACAGGCGTGCAGTTCTAAGAAAGAAGCTTTGATCATGGAATCTATGCTTAGGTTTATGCACAGATAAAGAGTGGGGGGAATTATTGATAGTGTTTTCAGCTAGTCGAGTGTTTCTTGTGAAAGTTTGGCGAGGGAGGATCATAGATTGAAGCTCAGTTGAACACTTTCCATGAAAATAACGATAAAGCAGAGACAAACTCGCAACATCACTTCTATGACATAGAGGTTGCAGCGAAGAGAAAAGGGCATCTCCCACCAGGCCACGAAGTCTATTTTGAACCCTATCAAGGCAGGACAAGTCTTTTCTAGCAGCTCCTGCCCATATGTGGCAACAGTATTCCATCCTTGGACGTATCTGGCTCTTATATAGATAGAGAATTGCATCAGCAGTGAGATATCTACTGGATTGATAGAAAGATCCGACCATTTTTCCAGAGGCCTTCTTTTCTCTTTTTTGCTTTTTGCTTGTTCAACAAAGCATAAATGAAGTGATATATTATGCACAGGATAGAACGATAAAATTGTTGCCCTAAAGAAAACAACACAACAGCTTTATTCTAAAACTTTTATTGAAAAAATCAATCCAGGTAACTTGATTATGTTGTAGAACTGACATCTATTCAATGTAGCTGCCTTCAGTCTCAATCACTGCCTCGATACGGGTCCAAAACTGGGATAATACTTTTTCCACAAGCGCCGGCGGGAGCTTAGTAAATACTTGGCAGATGGCAGCAATGAGGCTGGCTTTAGTGTTGTTGGAGGTCATGTTGGTGATGTCTTCGACATATGACCAAATGAAGCAATCCAGCAGGTTCAGGTCGATGGAGGAGGGTGGGGGACAGTAAGAAACGAGTACAAAGTCATAACACTCCTTCTGAAGCCAAGCCTGTATCTATTTGGACTTGTAGACCCAGGGTCTGCCAACAGCTACCTGATTATACCAAGGGATCACCACACTCTTCAGCACATCCAGGTACACTTTGATGTTGTCTTTCAAGTCAACTTCGAAGATGTGAGGTGGCATGATCTGGCCCTCATTTGAAACCACACCAAAGACCATAACCATGGGTTGTCTGATGCGTTGCGCTGTGTCCTCAAGCATTGAACCATGCAGATTTGCATTTTAAGAGTGCTGGCAATGGTCCTGTTTTTCATAACTTCGATAAGTAGAGAGCATGAGTTGTACAGCGGCGCATCTCCGATCTCATTCGTTGAACGTTGCGTCACTTTCAGACATGATAGAAGGCCCTATCGCTCTGCGGATTTGTACACAATTGGTCAACTAGTAGATGCTCTGCAACAAAAAAAAGAAAAGCGGTTTTCATCAAATGGAAATGGAATCATATTGTCTTTTCTAGGCTGACAATTTTATCATTCTACCCGTATAGACATTTATCTTTACTTCTGACCATGTCTCTCTCTCTCAACTAGAAATGCAGCAGCTTTTGGGTAGACATGTGATTGGTTAGCTTAATCATATGACATATCATTTAAAGCACCACTTAAGGAAGTAGATATCTAAACAGCCAAGCAAATAACAGTTAAAATTATTGAGATGCATATTCTAAAGACTCCATCAGATGACGAAAACTCTCTCGATGAATTCTTATCACTACACCTATGTCTTATTGGTATATCTTTCTTTTTAACTAATATGAGTTTTCATTTAAACTACTTCCCTTGAAAACCACTAAACATAATATTTTAAGATTTTGGTAATGTATCCTTTTATTTATGAAATCACTTTAATCTATTAATAGGGAAGAAGTGGAGTCATTCTGGAAGCCACTGTATGAGGACCCCAAACGACACCAAGAGAGGGAATGGATAAATAAAATTAAAGAGGCTTTCAAGGGCAAACAAGATATACCACCGCTGAAAATCACAAAAGATGCTGTACGAAAAAAAAAATCACTCACTTTAGCAATTTTAATTTCCAAATTTCTGGCTTAAAAAGCTCACGACACTTCATGTGTTGTCAGCAGCGAGGAAGATTCACCAGAGTGGTTAACTATTGGCAAAACGACTCTGATACCCAAGAGTCAAGAGACTCATTTGCTCAATAAATACAGGCCTATCTGCTGCCTCTCAACCACATACTTACAGGAATGATTGCAGATGCAATCTACCAACACCTGACCGATGGCAACTACATTGAAAACGAACAAAAGGGGTGTACCAGGAATAAACTTGGTACAAAGGACTAACTTCTCCTCAACAAAACCATCCTTGAGGACTGCAAAAAGCGTCAAAGGAACTTGTCAATGGTTTGGATTGACTATAAAAAGGCATTCGATAATGTGCCTCACACCTGACCGATGGCAAATGCCTTGAAAAAGAACAAAAGGGAATAAACTGGATACAAAGGACCAATTCCTACTTAATAAAACAATCCTTGATGACTGCAAAAGGTGTCAAAAGAACTTGTCAATGGCTTGGATTGACTATAAAAAGGTATTTGATAGTGTACCTCATTCTTGGATACTGCGATGTTTGGAGATGTACATAATTTCTATGAAAGCATAAGGACATTCCTTACAAAACAAATGATCATGTGGCAAACATCAATTGCTCTACACCACATGGAAGGGACAATACAGACTTCAAATCTCAGTGTCCAGCGAGCTATATTTCAAGGTCACCATTGCTCTTC
This sequence comes from Euprymna scolopes, assembly GCF_053919585.1. Taxonomy (NCBI): domain Eukaryota; kingdom Metazoa; phylum Mollusca; class Cephalopoda; order Sepiida; family Sepiolidae; genus Euprymna; species Euprymna scolopes. The sequence continues at coordinate 79,418,829 of NC_136503.1, forward strand.
TGCCTTACAATTGACCCACTCAGCAAGTTCCTTAAAAAATGTGATGCTAGGTACAGTTTTAGAAGAGGCAGGAAAAAAGTGAACCATTTACTCTTTATGGGCGATCTCAAACTCTATGCAAAGACAGAAAAACACCTTGTCTCCCTGATAGAAACTGTAAAAACTTTCACAAAAATTGTCTGCATGGAGTTTGGATTTGACAAATGTGCCAAATGCATAATAAAAAAAAAAAGGAAAAAGACGACATCCGAACATCTTCAGTTCAAATGACGGCTTCATGGAAGATCTAGGACAGGATTCCACATATAAGTACCTCGGCATAATGAAAAACGGAACTATGGAACATGCAAAAATGAGACATAAGGTGGAACAAGAATACACATCACGCCTTAAAAAGATCCTCAAATCTGAATTAAGTTTCCAAAACAAAATAACTGCTATAAATCAGCTTGCATTCCGTGTGATATATGAGTTTCGCATTATTAATGCAATATCAGTAGGTTAGATATAAAGACCAGGAAACTCCTAACCTTACATAAAATACCGAAACCAATATATGGACAGGATATACCTATCACGAATAAGAGAGGGTAGCCTCGGTCTCACTGAAATAAACCTTGCATATCGAACCTCCATAGTAAGCATAGGGCAGTATATCAAAAGCTAAACAGATATGTCAAAAGAAATAGTGAGAGACCACTACGAACGTCTACCCCCCAACAAACCTCAATCATAAAGCTTGCTGATAACTTTGGGGATATCATACTGGAAAATACTGCCAAGGTATATGATGAACCAGCAACACAGATTGCAAGAAAAAAAAAAAAGAAAAGAAATACACCGAAATCGAAATAGATACCAGAAAACAAGGATGGGAACAACATAAAAGAGCAGGAAAGTTCCTGGAGGAGCTTAAACAGGAATATATAGACAAAGATGTTTCACTCCAATGGCTCAAGAGCGGGAGACTTCCATTTGATGAAGAAAGACTCATTGTAGTCAATCAAGATCAGGACTTACTCACTAATGGATTCCAAAAACTGGCTGACCTACAAGCAAATGACCAATGCAGGTTTTGCTACTCGGCATTGGTAGCCCAAGCCACCTAATGTCTGGACGCCCAATCTTATTGACAGATGGCCTTTACACTGCCCGTCACAAAAAAGTATGTAAGTACCTCCATTGGAAGATCTGTGGAGAGATGTAATTTGACAGATCAACGAACATCTGGGAACATGAACCACCACCAGGACAGAAAAGTGACTGTGTTCTATGACAAAGACATACAAACAGGCAGATACATAAAAGACAAGGCCATCAAGCCAGATATTGTAATATGGAACAAGCAAGAAAGAACTGCGCTCATTATCGATATCACAGTCCCAAATGACTTTGGCCTTAATAGAGCTGAACAGGAAAAGATAACAAACTATCAGGACCTAAAAAAATAATCTAAAAACGACATGATCTCTGAAATAAACATTATACCAGTTGTGATAGGAACAAAATACAAAAGAACCTTCAGAAATACTAGAAGCAATCCCTGGAAGACCAAGCTGTAATGAAATACAAATAGCAGCCATAAAGGGAACAGCATCTATTCTTAAAAGAGTTCTCCAATATAAATTTAAATCATAATGAAATCAAGTGTTAGCTCCAGGAGGGATTAACCCCTTGATCTCTTAAAACTTACTCAAATAAAATAAAAAGATATCATGTGTTATTTATTTTGCATGTCATGCTTACATATTTTTTTTTCTTCCAAGTGAATACTGTTTAATTGTTATGACCTTCCATTTCTGGTAATAAATAATTTTACCAAGAATTCCTCATAAGTTTTGGTTTCAGTTTCGATTATAGCTGAAGTCACTCAATTTATTTATATATACATATATTTTTTTTTTCATAAGTTTTGGTTTCAGTTTCGATGCATCCAAGCGATATAGATATATTTTTTTATTTTTGAAATCACAACTTTATAATATATAAAAAATCGATAGAAAATTGACTATAACATATACAAAATCTACATAATTAAAATATCATATTTAAGCGTATTTTACGACCTGGCTACACTATATATATATATATATATATATATATATATATATATATATATATATATATATATATATATATATATATATATATATATGTATATTTTCTTCATAATTTTGGATTTCGATTTCAATTCAAACTGATTCACCCAAGTTGTATGGATAGATTTTTTTATTTTTGAAATCACAACTTTATAACATATAAGAATCGATAGAAAATTGACTTATAATATTGTATACACACGTGAGCAAAAAAATGGGCCAAACAAATTTCATTGCACTAAAAACAAAGAACAATTGAACAAGGAAACTTAAACGAGCCTAATAACACAGAACAAGACATTTACTTTAATAAATGCTTAGTACGGAATCGCAATCCCTTTTGATTTCCTTAAAAGATCAATCCTTTTAGATATGTTATCAACCAAAGTAGAACACTGTGAAGAGGAGATAGTATTCCATTCGCGTTGCACAGCTTCCCACAGTTTGTCATTGTTTGAAAAAGTTCTTCCAGCTAATGCATGATATATTATGGACCAAATATTCTAGATTGAGTTTAAATTGGGGCTTTGACCTGGCCAAAATATCACATTAATTGAATTATCAGAAAACCATTTTTTGTGACTTTAGCTGTGTGTGCAGGGGCATTATCACGTTGAAAAATAATGTTCTGGGATATTCCCAGCTTCTGGATACTTGGTAACAATCCTGTTTCTAATATTCGAATGCATTCCTTTGCATTGATTGACTTCTCACATCTAATAAGTTCCCCAGCTCCTGCTGCAGTATAAGTTTCCCATACCATTATCCCTCCATTCCCGTGTTTAACTGTTGTTTTTATACAACTTGGTGAAAATCTTTCTCCAATTCATCGATTGCACCATTCGGGAGCATCAGGAGCATCACTAACAAGTCAAAATCTTGATTCATCAAACCAGAAAATATTCCTGAACCAATCTGTATCTTTCTTGTCATAACACGAGAAAAATCTCTTTCTATCATTGATGTTCTTCTTCGATAAAAAATGGATTCTTTGCACACCTTTTAGAAGAAAATTCCATTTCTTTCATTCGTCTATATATTGTATATCTAGAAAGAGAATTTTCAGTCCCTGTTTTGAATTCTTTGCTATGGTCAACATAAGTTTTTTTCGATCATTCAAAACAATTCATTTAAGCCTGTGGTCGTCCTTTAAAGTGGGCGCTCTAGAGCGACCAGGTCCAGATTTCCGTTTTCACAAGCGTTCGACTTTGAACCTTCAACCAATTCGCTTCACTACAGAAAGAGATGTTTTCACATTTTCTTTTCTTAAAATATCAAAAATATGCTTGTAAGTCATTTTGGACTGCCTTAATCCTGCAATTCGGTTTTTTTATATCCTCACCAAGATGCAGTCTTAACATTTTTAGGATTAATTTTTTCCACTTATTATTATATGCTATAATAATAATGATCTGCAAAATAGAAATTTTCAGTTAGAATTAACAAAAACCCATGGAAAAATATTGAAAAATCGATTTCTTCTTTCTTTCACTATTGGCCCATTTTTTTTTTTTTTTTTTTTGCTAAAATATCATATTTAAGCATATTTTACGACCGGGCTATGCAGTGCCCCTCTGCTTGCTTAGATAAATACTTTTGCATTTTTAACAAAAGAGCTGCAATAATACAAGGCGTCTCTATTTACACTGAGCATGCACAGAATGCCAACATCAATATATTACATACGAATGAGTTTGCTGCGGAATTTCCGCAGGTCTACAGATTAATATCGATAAGGCATATAAGAAAAACAGAACAATAAAATTACAGATTAATAAGATGTTAATTTACCATAAACTGTTTAAATAATAGGTATACTAATTACCTTCTGCTAGATACCCAGCCATGCCGGACTAACAGGAAACGAAAAAGTAGATACAGCAGCAAAACAATCACTCAAAATGGACTCAAGCAACACAAATGTACCCTACGCTGACTACAAAATGTTAATCAATAACTTCGTCATATCCAAATGGCAAGAACTATGGAACTCATACAAAAAAAAAAAAAAAAACTTTATAAAATCAAACCCACTCTCAAAGAATGGGCAGAAGTTAATAGCAAAACTTCAAATAGGACATACTGCTGCCACCCATTCATTTTCTATAAATATAAAAGCGAAAATGTGTGTGTGTATGTATGTTTGTATGTATGTATGTGTGTTTGTGTGTCCGCTAAAAACTTTCGATAGACAAAAATTCACAAACTTTGTATCATATTGAAGCTCCATCCTTCGCTCGAAAAATTGTCCAAAAATTTTTTTCACCCTGAAATCAACAATTTTCTACAGGGGGGAGGTCAACAAAAACCGTCCTCTCATGACGACTGGTTCTACGCACGCGTCAGATGACGTCATGACCTGATTTACTTGAAATAGTTGAAGAACTGATTAAATTTCATGTACGTCGTGTTAGCTCAATTGGTTAGCGTGTTGGTTCATTATCTAAACGTTTTGAGTTCGAATCGTGGTGTGAGATGTCTACTTTTTTGAGGGATTTTTTAAATTTCATTATTGAACCAGTGTTATTTGAGCCATTTTTCATGTAACGTTCGTTTTTCTGGGTTTTTTTTTACTTCATACCCACCGATTTTTTACATTTTAATATCGAAACAGGCTTATTCAAGCCATTTTTCACGTTTTTTTTTTTTTTTGGTTTTAACATTCGTTTTTCTATTTTCTTTTTTGTTTTTTCGATTTTTGCATTTAACATCGTTCGTTTGCCTTATGTTAGTTTTTTTGTGTTTTTTTTCGATGTTTTGATTACCCCCCCCCCCCGCTTAAGTTTTAACATTCGTTTTTATGTTTTCTTTTTTTTAGTTCGCTTATAACAAACAAACCTGATCATTGACCTCATTTGCTGAATAGCTATTGCTTACGTTATCGTTGTCGTCATAATGCTCTACGACTTCCGTGCGGGCACCTGTCAATTTGGTTCTTACTTAAATAAATTCAAACATCTTTCAGTAACTCATTCTCGCTGGCCGAACAGTTCATGTTTTTTTCACATTTTATTTTCAAACTTCGCCTCAGGGCTTCGGGTTCGATCCTACCAATTTTTAGCCCCCCCCCCCGGTTTCTTTTTTATTTAACAGCACACACACCTTAAAACACCCGGGCAACGCCGGGTACCCCCGCTAGTCTATATATATAGAAAAGCGAAAATGTGTGTATGTTTGTGTGTTTGTATGTCTGCTAAAAACTTTTGACAGGCTGAACAAAACTTCACAAACTTGGTCTCATATGAAAGCCCCATCCTTCGCCCGACAAATATCGAAAAATTAACCAAAAACGTAAATTTTTTCACTCTGAAATCAACACTTTTCTACAGGGGGGGGGCAGCAAAAACCGTCCTCTCATGACGAGATCGGTTCTACGCATGCGTCAGACGACGTCATAACCTGATTTAGTTTAAATATTTGAAGAACTGATACAATTTCATGTATGTCGTGTTAGCTCAGTTGGTTAGAGCATTGGGTCATTATCTAAACGTTTTGGGTTCGAATCGTGGTGTGAGATGTCTTTTTTTTTTCGATTTTTTAAATTTTAATATTGAAGCAGGGTTATTTAAGCCATTTTTCATGTAACGTTCGTTTTTTTTTTTACTTCGCTTATTCTTAGGTTTTCATTAACACCCCCCCACCCCCAACCGATCACACACACCCAAAAACACCCGGGTACCCACCGATTTTTTAAATTTTATTATTGAAACAGGCTTATTTAAGCCATTTTTCACATGTTTTTTTTTGTTTTTATTTTTTAGATTTTTTAAAGCAGTTTTAATGTTCGTTTTTCTGTTTTCTTTATTTGATTTTTACATTTAACAGCATTCGTTTGCCTTACGTTAGTTTTTTTTGTTTTTTTTTTTCGATGTTTTGATTACCCACCACCCGGGCCTTACTTTTCAGATAAGTTTTAACGTTCGTTTTTCTGTTTTCTTTTTTTACTTCGCTTATTCTTAGGTTTTCATTAACACCCCCCACCCCAGCCGACCACACACACCTACAAACACTCAGGCAACGCCGGGTACCCCCCTTCCTCCGCTAGTATCTACTAAAAGGCGAAGAAGCACTAAATTGAAACCCCATGTCAAGAACCCTACACAGTAAAACATTTCCTAACCTACTGCACAGATTTCAGTCAAACTCGAACAAAATATTATCAAGAAAACAATCTTAACGATATTTTTTATGCAAACTTGATCCTAAAAACCTCCTAGAATTAAAAAGAAAAAAAAATTATACAATAAAATATAAATAGGTAAAAAAACATCGGAAGAAGACAATATACAACTGATACCAATGAAAAAAGCATTATTTTTACTTAAAGTTTAACACACAAAAAAAAAAAGATCTAGGAAAAATAACAAACAAAACCAAATCAATTCTTCAGCATTAAATAACCCAGAAGGATTGATATGCTGGTAAAACAAACTAACTAAAAATCGTTTTGGAGCCCATAGGAATAAACTCACACAAAGTTTCTTTTATATAATAGGTTGACAAAGGTCTTGCAGAATTTTTAATTTTTAATAACTATTGTAAAAAAACTAGCAGGCTATCCGGCGTTGCCCAGTCATAAAATACGCATAAATATATTTTAACTCCTGCAGATTTCTTATCTATAATCATAGCCAATTCTATATAGATTATTATCAAATATATCGTAATGATTTCAAAAGTTGTAAAAAATATGACTCGGATATCATCTGCTAGAATCAAAACCATAATGTTTAGTGCTCCAACCTTAGTCGTCTATCTCGCCAACATCGTTACTGTCTGAACTACCATTGGATGAATATGAAAAGTTAAAACTTAAGTGACTTGAGGTATGAATGTTTAATTTTGTGCATGCGCAAAAATAACAGCAGGAGTAATGTTTTAATTGACTTACCCTACCAAGGTCAACCGTTTTGTTTTCAATTTTGACCTCTTAGCAGCAATTTTTTCCGATTAAAATACAAATCAAATGTGTACTCAAGGTCCAAATACTATATATTAAATTTCAAATCTGTAAACCAAATATTCAGAGAGGAGTTTGGTAGAGACTTTTCGCACACACAGACAAGGTCACTTTTAGATATATCATTCAAACACTACTGTGTTAGAATATATGGTCAAGTGGCAGTTTTAGTCATTTAGAACTGCTTTAAAGCTTCACCGCTCACTCATTTTTCAACCAAATTTCAAACAATTATTACAGTTTATAGATCTACTTTTCAGCTATATTGTGAAAAAAGAAAATTCAGTTTTCGTTCAGTAAAACAAAAGTTATGATGAATTTACTGGTGTTCAAAATTGTAAAAATTCATAAGGAGGTGAGCGACGCTTTTTATGACTGGTTTCCATAGCAACCACATCACTTCAGCGACTAGTGTTGCTACTAATTCACCGCTCTCGTGAAAAGAGACGTAACAAGTGAAACAGAGAGAATGAAAGCAGACGAGTGCCGTACATTGTTTTACATATGTGTTTGTTATGTTTATGGGGCAAAATAATAAAATTAAAATTAAACAAAGAACAAGTGAATTTACTAGAAGCCTGGAAAAATCATGGATTACAATAGAAAAATGCGAGCATAAAAAGTAATATGGTTAAGTTTGAACATGGAAAAGAAAAGGACAAGATATTCTAGTAAAAAATATAATAAATTTATAACTTAAAATATTGCAGCATTTTTTTTTTTTTACATGGTAGTCACCACTTATCAAGGCCCAGAAGCCACTCGGGGATAAGGATTATTGTGTGTACAGTAATCAATGGGATAATATCGTAGTAATTGTTAGTAATGAAGATTTGATAAAGTGTCTTACTTAAGGAATTTGTTTATGTTGGACTTGAAGACATCCAAGTTGTAGTCAGGTGGGAAACAGGCAAATGGAAGAGAGTTCCACAATCATGCACTTCTAAGAAAGAAGCTTTGTTCATGGAATCTACGTTTTGATTTCGACACAGATAAAGACTGGGGACAATTATTGACAGTGGTTTCAGCTAAACGGGTGTTTTTCGTGAAAGATTGGCGAGGGGGGACGAGAGATTGGAGCTCAGACAAACACTTGCCATGGTAGTAAGGATAAAACAAAGACAGGCTCGCAATGTCTCTTCTGTGGGAGAGAGGCTGCAGGGAAGAGAAAAGGGCATGCCCACTACACACGAAGTCTATTTTGTACTCTGTCAAGGCAGGATAGGCTGTTTTTAGCAGCTCCTGCCCAGATGTGGCAGCAGTACTCTATCCTTGGACGTACTTGGCTTTTATGTAGGTAGAGAATTGCATCAGTAGTGAGATTTCTTCTGGAGCGGTAGAAGGATCCTACCATTTTTCCAGCGACCTTGGCAACAGATTTGATGTACGTGTTCCATTTCAGATCAGGAGTAAAGGTCAAACCCAGAAGCTTGTCAAAACATGGAGCCTCCCCAAGACGAGAGCCATCCATCCCAATTGGTGCCAGATGGGGATCAGGGCATTGATGATGTAAAGATAGGAGCTTAGTTTTAGATGTATTAAAAGTAACCAGACACCTCTTCCCCCACTGTACCACGTGCTCAGGATCAGAGGAGAGAGAATCAGAGAGAACTTTGTCATTTACGGCCTTTGATATGTTGCCATGGATGGTCGTGTCATCAGCATAGATGTCAACGAAAGATTTAAGTATGTGATTTGGGAAATAATTGATGTAGATCAGGAAGAGAGTTGGGCCCAGGATGGTCCCCTCAGGGACTCCAGCATTAATACTGTGGGCCTCTGATTTCTGCCCATCAACCACTACTCTTATGAGCCTATCAGAGAGAAATGATTTAATGATTGAGAAAACATTTCGAATTATACCGTAGGTGGAAATCTTGTGAAGTAGGCCCTTATGCTATACCTTATCGAAGGCCTTTGATATGTCAAGAGCAATTGCCCTAGAAAGGAAGTCTTTGTTGAGAGATTCACTAATCCTATGAGATATAACCGTTAGCACATCTGTTGTAGATCTAGCAGAATGGAAACCATATTGCATGTTACTAAGAAGGTTATTTCTGCTGAGGTGGTTGACTACTTCTTTATTTAATATGGATTCCAGCAACTTACTCATGACACACAGGAGACTTATTGGTCTGTACTGAGAGGGAGATGACTTATCACCTGAATTCTTAAATACAGGGCATACTGATGAGGTTTTCCAGGGTGTTGGGAAGCACTTCTCCTTAAGGCAACACTTAAACAGTTTTTTAAGTATGGGTACAAGTTCTAGTGGAAGCTTTTTCAACACTATAATTGGAATGCCCTCAGGGCCAGTTGCTTTAGCTTGGCGACCTCACACACAGATATTTGTATGTTGCATAGTGTGTTGTCTGTTATAGGTGGAAATACGGGGAGTTGATGGCCTTCGTCGCATAGGGTAGAATTAGCTGCAAAGTTCTTGACAAATAGTTTGGCCTTGTCTGATGCTGGCGAGATGACCTCAGGTCCATTGATGATGGTTGGGAAAGAACGCACGTTTCTGTTCAGGACCCTGTTTTCCAAAATTGGTGGGAACGAAGCCGCTGATCAGCTACTTTGGATTTAACGGACTGAGTATATAGCTCTCTTGCATTTTATATTACTCTTTTACAGTGGTTGCTGGCAGTCCTGAAAGCAGCTTTAGTCTCAGTACATCTATTACGTTGGTAGCTATGGAAAAAGTGATTTCTGTGCGTGATGGCAGCAGCACATTCTGGAGAGAACCATAGCTGGCTGTTAGGTTTTTGTTGGAATTTTTTGGATGGTATGAATCGGTCTATGTCTACAATTAACCCTTCGGTCAGGTCTGATACTATAGAGGACACATCCTTTTTAAACATGGAATGCAGAGGTATATCAGACATAAATGTATGGAAGCTATCCCAGTCAGCCATAGAGTATCGGTATACAGTACGGTGTTAGCATTAAGAATTTATTTTTAAAATTCAATTTAACATTATATAATAAATTCTTAATGCTGCAATATTTTAAGTTATAAATTTATTATTATATTTTTTACTAGAATATCTTGTCCTTTTCTTTTCCATGTTTAAGCTTAACCATATTACTTTTCATGCTCGCATTTTTCTATTGTAATATATAGATATATTTCTATCTCTATTATCAGGTCGACAAGAAAGTTCTTGCAGTTTTTAACTTTTAAATTCAGATGAATATATCTCAGCTTAAACAAAAATTTATTGATCAAAATAAGCACCATCAGAATCAACACACTTTTGCCAATGCAAAATAAGTGTATTTATGCAAGTAACGTAAAAATCTTGTGTTCTGGTGGTGATGAAGTCGCTAGAGGCGTTTTTGATATCGCTTAGGTTTTTGACGCATTTCTCATCCAGAAAGTTATCAAGATATTTGAAAAAGTGGTAGTCAGTAGGTAAGAGATCTGAAGAGTATGGTGAATGAGGCAGAGTTTCATAGCCCAAGTCGTTCAACTTTAACAGGGTCTGTTTAGCAACATGTGGTCGGGTATTGGGTCGTTTTGTCGCTGTCAAAGTTTCTGATGCATCTCATCCATTTGTTGACAGCACTTTTCCGCCATAATGGTTTCACCAGCATTCAAAAACTAATGGATGAGACCAGTCGCAGACCACCAAACAGTCAGCATGACTTTCTCTTTGTGCAACTCTGGCTTTAGGAAGTGTTGCGGAGCTTCATCGGCATCTAACTACTGAACTGAGTGTTTTTCATCGCAAGTCACAACCCCGTCGAGACACGGGTCGTTCTTGTGGCATAAAAGAAGGGAAGATGACACTTTATAACAGCGTTTCTTTTGGTTGTCATTCAATTCGTAAGGCACCCCTAATCTCCAATCTCTCTCAACTGGTTGGAAATCGTTGTATATGTTAAGTTTAATTCAGAAGCAAGTTCTCAAACAGTTGTGCATGGATTGGCTTCAACTAAGGCTCTTAATTGGTTACTGTCAACATTTGGTGGCCAACCACTACACTCATTATCTTCAAGACTCTTGTCACTGCTACAAAATTTCTTAAACCACCATTGCATTCAGTAGTGGTTCCTGGGCCAAACACTTCATTGATATCGCAAGCTGTTTCAGCTGCTTTTTGGCCTAGCTTGAATTGAAATAAGAAAATTGTGTGAATTTGCTTTTTTTGCCATCTTGTATTAAACGTTCTGAAAAGGCAATTGTTTTAAAAACGATTGAAATTCAAACAAATAGAGCGAAACACACTCTAAAATGATGTTTAAAGTAAAGGTATTATAACGAAAACTTATTTGAAAATACATCATTTGAAATCAAAATTAAAAATTCCGCAAGAACTTTCTTGTCAACCTATATAAAAGAAACTATAGACTCCGAAATGGCTGAACTGATTTACATAATATTTCACACAAATGTACTTTATGTATCTGGTAGTGTTCTTATATAAGTTTTGTATCGGAATATCTTTGACAAGTATCGATAATCAAAAAAACCCAATAAAAATAGAAACCGTTTGATTTTGACCAAAGTTAACACCTTATACAGTCTAACATCATAAGTGCATTTGAGAAGTTTTATAACCACACAAGCAGAAAGACCTGATAAAAATCAACAGTAAGTTCTTGGATATGACAGCGCATTCAAAATGATTGTTTCTGTTTAGAGCATAATTGAACTATGACACTTAACTTTTGCATTTTAAAATTTAATTCTAAGCCATTATATATAAAAAAATAACTTTATAGAATCAACAGTAGATTTTCTACAGTGCAATGTAAACTACACTGTATTGTGAACTAAGTCACTGTGGGGAGGCAGGTGAAGCTTCCTCCCCGTGCACCATGATCCATCCCTAACTAAAGCAAATAATTGATCGATTTGATTGAAAAATGGGTGAGTTCACAGATTTCGATAGTAATAAAAATATGAGAGTGTGAAACATTCGTTTATCATAATTCAATCCAAGGCAACGTCGAGTCTCCCTGTTAGCATAAAATATTTTTGTGTGATAGAATTTTTCCTTTTAAATTTTATGCAATTATGCAGAATGTAGAAACTATGCATAAATAGAATTCAGCGTAATAGCGAAATAAAACAATCTAATAAAAACCATAAAATAATGAATAGGTAATTAATTAACACTTGTTTTTCAAAGGAATATGCAAATTAGTTAAAAACTTCATGTAGTTGCTCATGACCGCGTAGTTCATTTTTATAATTTTTTAATAGAAAAAGTAGGCTTTTAATATCAATGTCAGAGCAAAAACAAACAAAAAACTCAACTTTATAGGCATGTAAATTTAAACCAAGAGTTGGCAACCTATGATTTCACAGGTCAGATGCGGCCCGCAAAGACATTTTGACCGGCCCACTAGCTTGATTACCAAGGACTATTTTTAACAGGATGGATGAAGCTTTCGAATTCAACAGAAAACCTGCTGTTATCTCTTGATCCACCCAGCAGAATTTGAATACTATGATTGCAAAAACACGATCAAAACCCAATCACTTCCGTTTCTGCATAAAATATAAAAAAGTAAGCATAAATCACAAACAATTTGACTGACCAACTGGCAAAAGAGATGAGGTGGTGACAACTTCAAAGAGACAATGTTGTCTCAGTCAGCTTTCTATTTCATGACTCATGAATGTGTGGATGCTACTGCATGTGTATGTAAGAGTATATTCTTGCAAATATTTGTACTTGTATGTGGTTTGTTTATGGTACAATTTTCAATAACATTTCAAACATACACGTTAATAATTTTTACTTTGAAGTATTTTGCACATTCCTTGAGGAAAATTAATTTTTGTTAGGTGTTATTTTATTTTATTTTTTTTTAAATTTTAGATTTTCTTTCATTTTTTCTGATTACTTAATGTTTATTTAAATTATGGTGTTAAATAATAAGGCTGACAGGGGTCTCCATATGTAATTTTCCTTATGTTTGTTTTATTTTATCAATAACCTTAGTCTGGCTCGAGACTCGTAATTATAACAATATCCGACCCGCAGGGTTGAAGGCGTTGCAGATTCCCGATTTAAATAATAGTAAGCCGTTTTGATCTTAATATATGGTAATTTATTCTTTTATTTATTAAATTACTTTAATCAATTACTCTTAATGTCGCCAAAATTATTGCAAATATATAGTAAATTAGGACAATAAAAATTACAAATGAATCTTGCCGACACATGAAAAAAACAAATTGTAAGGATCTCATCTCGTATACTTTTGCGATGATAAATATATATTTCAAGACAATCTTCAAGAATTAGTTATGCGATCTATATGATCAGTATTTGTTATGTATATTATTAAATACACCATTTGTTAACTTTGGATTTTGTTGATAAAGCAGCGATAACCATCTTAAATCTAATCCTTTCTTACCATGACATGATAGAGTTACCCGGCTAACAGGGTTCTGGTGAAGATCCAAGTGGAGCTGACATCAGGATCTAATAATATCCTTTGATAGTTTCTGCCTCTTCATGTGGCAAGCAGAGGTGTGTCATCACATATGAATTGCAAATTAGTGTGTGTGTGTGTGTGTGTGTGTGTCCTCAACTACCCAGACTTTGTATGCAATAATTTGTTCTTGCTGTTTTCAGTGCTGAGGCTAAAAGCCTCTAATACTGCAGATTTAACAAACAGCTGCAACTGATGAGGATTTCATGCAGATCTGTCTTGATACACAATCCTCGTTTGCTCTATGCAGATGTCCGGCTCGCCTAAGAGCCGCACCGCTTTATTTCTAACACCCACAGCTTTCAGAAAGTACCATTCATCCGACATGATATCATCTTTTTCAAAGTAAATATATTTCTTTCTTGATAAGTAGCAAGGCAACCTGATATTGCCCGGAGAAAAAGTATGACATATTCTTATGAAAACTTCCCTCTTTCCACCCTCTTCTTTCTACCCAGCCCATTCTTCTTTCTGGATGCACACACACATTTTACAGATTACTCAAGGGATAAGTTGGCATAAGGGAAATAATTCCTTGAAGAAAAATCAAGAGTTATTTCCTTTTAGTTAGTACATCAAATAGCCGGAAAACTGATTCCCTCTAACAAAATCTGCATTAGTTTGGGTTCAAAGAATGTATAATTTTCTAAATTTTAAATATTGTTCACGCCAATTGATAACGCCAATCAAAAAAATACCAAATTTGTGGGTGTTTGTTTTGTAGTTTTGGCTGGACATAAAAAGACTTATATAATCCATAATCATGAAGCATGTATGGTAACTTTGTGACAAAAACCAAGATAAGATCCAGGGAATTATAGGAGTACATAGTTATTTAAAAAAAGATAAATAAATAAAAATAATCTGAAAAGTTCAAGCAACCAATGGTGAAAAAAAAAAAAAAAAAAAAAAAAAAAAAAACACACAACAAAACTTAAGGTAGCAATAGTTGGGGAGAACAGATACAAACTTTGATCTTATACAAAAAGGCTAAGGAGTAATAATAATAAAAAAAACTGTTTTAAAAATCCAAGCGACACCCAAAAAAACTGGGGAAGCAAAATTTTCTACATTTATTCAGAAAGCAAAACAAATCCAAATGTTTTGGCTGAAGTTCAAGCTGTTTTTGTTTTAAATCCGATGCAGAAAGAATCAGAGATGAAAGATGGGAGAGGGACACTCGCCCAATTCCCAGATTTCTTCATCTATCTATGTACAAAGAAGGAGCAGCTGAAAAGGATGAGACTAACTGCTGGTGATTGAAGAGGAAGGCAGATGGGGTATATGGCTTTGAAACAGACAAGAATATTCCAAATATGGAAGAAAGACAAGAGAGAGAGGGGGGGGGGTAGAAAGAAAGGAGAGAAACCCCAAAGAGGATATGTTTATTATTTCGAAAGCCAAGAGCCACTAGAGTGCCTGCTATCTCCTGCGTTCTCCTTTCTGCGTGCGTTTCTTTTCCAGGTCCTTACGATCTTGTTTCTTGTTCTTTTGTGTCTCCCGATCCTGTTTGTCTTTCTCTTTCTTCTTTTCGTTCTCCTGCTTCATTTTGTCCCGCTGATCCTTTTCCCTTTTATACACATTCTCCTTGTTCTGATTCTGAGTCAGGCCAACTGAACCGGACGTTAAGGACAAAGAAAACAAGGACGTGAAACAACAACTAAAAGATGAGGATGAAAGTTTTCAGTAAATAAATGAATCAATAATACTCATCTCAATAATGAATTCCAATAAATTAAATAATAAAGAAAACAAACTTCGACCAAGTGCATTTTCAAACACATGCATATGTAGGCTCCTAACTAAAAGGAAGAAATTAAATTTGTTGCAATGTTTCTGGATATTGTAACCCAAAATTGTAGGAATAAATGTCTATCTCTACTCTTATATAAAAGTCACTTTGTGCGTGTGTGTCAGTGAGTTCTTTCCTCATAAGTTCCGAAACGGCTAAGCCTATTTTTTGCAAATTTCACACAAAGCTAATTTATATGCCTGGCAGTGTTCTTAGATATGTTTTGTGCAGAAATCCATCCAATAAGTATCAAAATTCGAAAAAAATCCAATCTCAAAAATAGCTTTTCTCTCTTATAGATAAAAAAAGGAATAATTTTTACAGGCGAATACTTTACATTACATTGGCAAGGGAGATAATAAAATTTCAGCAAATCAGTTCTTTAAAAAAAAAAAAACACACATTTATTATAATCAGAAGATATAGCTTAGTGGTAGAGCATTTGACTACAGATCGAATGATTCCCTGTTCAAGCCCGGGTCACCATTTTACTTTTTTTTTTATTAATGAGTTCAATTGACGATAAAAGAAATGGTACCATTTAAAATTGCCACAAATCATTTCTTTGTTTGCATATTTTAAAACTAAATATTAATCAGAAGTGACTTTTCCGGCACATTCATCGTCAAGCCCAAATATCAGCTGAAATGATATTGTAAAGAAACAGAGACGGAATTCGATGAACGGCATTATCATTATTTCATTTTTTCAATTTGTTTTGCAAATCAGTCATAGGGTAGAATTAGCTGCAAAGTTCTTGGCAAAGAGTTTGGCTTTGTCCGATACTGATAAGATTACCTCAGGTCCATTGATACCTCAGACAAGATTACCTCAGGTCCGTTGGGATAGAGTAGACACTTCTATTTAGGACCCTATTTGTTATTTGCCAAAACTGGCGGGAACCAAGCCGCTCTCAGTTACTTTGGACTTAATGAACTGAGCATATAACTCTCTCACATTCTTTATTATTCTTTTATAGTGGTTGCTGGTAGTCTTGAAGGCAGCTTTAGTCTCAGTACATCTATTACGTAGAAAGAAAGTGATTTCTGTGCGCAATGACAGCAACACTTTCTAGAGAGAACAATAATTGTTTTAAGTATTCTATTTAGAAATATTATATGAAGTTAATTTATTTTTAGTTTGATTTACATTTAATTTATTTTTAACTTAATTTAATTATTAGTGTAACCAACATCAGCTGCATTTAAAAACGGAAGTTTTCATTTAACCTATGAATTTCAATTTTCAGGAAAATCGTAACAGCTTAGAATATTTGGTGTATCTTAAATAGTGACTAAACCCTCCATTCGGAAATATGTTTTACCTGGCAACACCAGGTATGTTCAGCTAGTATTCATATAAAATCATAGCATTAAAGCAGTATAATTCAATTTTTCACATATGATATAAATTATTATCATTTCTAATGACCAAAAGAAAAAAAACACCGATCAGTGATTTTATTTAGAGTGGAGGACTTCTTTCTGAATTAATCTGCGATGGCAGGGTGTCCAACTTGCTATTTGCTTTCCAATGTAAGTTTTTTTTAATGCTATTTTTGGTGCTTGTTAAGATAGAGTCAACTCATCGATATTTTTTTTTTTAAATATGTCGTTTTTAAGCAAAAACAGTATTACATACTTAATTGTCATGTTGAAACTAGTAATATATCCAAAAATTATGAAAATTCATCGAGTAGAAACTTATTTATAGGTAAAAGTAATTTTTACGGAAAATTGTGTTTTTCTTGGATGTTATAAAGTAGACTGAAGGGGGACATAACTCGGAACGAATATTTTAGATTACTTTTTCCTGGCATGTTGTTGTCTGTAGCAATAGATTTTTTTTTTTTTATTAAAAATACGATATCAGTTGTTCTACTTGATGAATTTTCATAATTGGATATATTACTATTTTCGACATGACAATTAAGTACGTAACATTTATATATTATTTAAAAAGTCAATCTGTCAACTCTATCTTAACAAGCACCCATTTTTTTTTTTTTTTTTTTTTGTTCTTGTTCAGATTTCTCCAAAACAAAAATGAAAAATTTGTATTATGGACCTACCCATAACGAAATAAAAATGTCATATTACATAAATTATTCAAGTAGTTTTATTTTTATAAAAAAAAAAAAAAAATCATTTTCAAACGAGTAATGTATATCTCCCAAGTTTGAATTATTGAGTTATTTCCCTATTTTTAGATGGTTTTCAAAATGGAAAACAAAACAGCCCTCTTCTTGTCTTGTCTGTCATCTTGAAAAACAATGTAAAAAAAAAAAAAAACAAAAAAAAAACAAAGGGATATAACTCAATATGTAATGTAATGGCGAAACAGTCACTACTCGGTTACTCGTAAGATTTAATTTCTTATTTAAAATTAAAACTACCTGATCAATTTACATGATTTTTGCAATATATTTTTTGTTTCGTTACAGGTATTCTCATACAAATTTATTTTTTATTTTTTAATAGAGAAAAATTCTAGGCAAGAATCAATGAACATTATCAATTTTCCTTGTTGTTTTAACTGTGTTCCTCTCTTAACACACTGAATAGAATTTACTTTTTAGCTTTATAGATTTACAGGAACCCAAAGAATTACATCATTTCAATACTTCATTTGCTCATATTTCATTTGTAAAAACAGCCTAAAAATAAACTTACAAATGAAAAAACTATTAAAAAAAAAAAGATGAAAAAAAAAAAAAAAAAAAACGATCCATATTTTTAGTCTGATTATCTAACTGGAAGCTGAGAAGAAATACTTCACATTTGAAGCTAACATTATATTCAAGCGTACAATCTCTTGAATAAAATCTACGAAATAAACAAATCGTCAAGCATTTTGTTTCTTCCTTTCCATTTTAAATTCATATCATTGGATTTTTTATCTTTTTTATCATGCAGTTTGTTAAACTATTTATTATGTAGTTTGTTAAACTATATAATAAAAGGATAAAAAATATGGACAAATGCACATGTTCTTTTCGTTACATTCAATTTATTCGATGTGAAAAAATTCATATCTTTTTTATATTTTTATGTCAAGTAAATAATCATTCATGTTTTTTTTCCATTTGTTCATTTTAGTTTATTATATTTAAAATATTTTTTTTTAACTAGGTAAAGTAAACATTTTCTTTTCCATTTATTTTATCATCCTAAAATTTTTGTTTGATTCATATTTTTTAAAAACATATTTTAAGCATTTATTCATGTTCTTTAATATATTTAAACATTCATTTTCTTTTCCATTTATTTATTTATTGAAATTTTAATTCCCAATCTTATAAAAACTATTTTACACCTCTATTCATTTTCTTTTCCATCTATATATTTCAATTTATATTAAATATTTTTCAATTCATAGTTTTAAAAACTATTTCACACATCTATTGATTTTCTTTTATATTTTAACATTCATTCATTTCTTTTCCATTTATTTTATTACATTTAAAAAGAATATTATTTCTGTAAATAAATATATCATTTATTTTTAAAATATCATGTATTAAAAAGAAAATTGTTTTGTAAATAAACATATTTCAATGAAAATAATCAGTTTTCAGATATCTTATGTGTTGACCTTCATTTTCATCAGGGTTCTTTACGGTATGCAGCTTAGTGCAGACGACTTTCAAAGCAGGAAGTGGCTTAGATCGATAAATATGCGGTTACACCTCGCAATGACTACTGTTGCTGAAGACACTGGAAATTACTATGACAACATCCAGACATCACAACTAATTGAGTGTGTAAACGGAACACAGTTGTGAGGCAAACATTTGTTAAGAGAATAAAATAGCTTCTTGCCATGACAACACTACAAAATGAGTGATAAAAAATTACTAACAAAATTACTAACATGTAATAATATAATATCTTTCAATAAATACATCAAATGGCTGTCGTAGATTTTAATTTATAAAGAGAGAAAAAGAAATGACATGCAAGTTACGGATATTGTCAGAAAGGATACGATTTGTGTATGTCAGTCCTGGAATAGTGGATGCTGCTGATGCTGCTATTGAACCTACTGTAGATGAAGGAGCGACCTTCCCAGCCTCAGCAATGTCCTCAACTCCTTCTCCATCACTATGATGTTGAATTAAGGAAAGATAGTTTGAAAAAAATATATACGTTTACATTTTATCCACCTGAAAAAAAACAAAAAAAAAACAATGTACTACAACAAACGGTTTTCAACTTGTCAAGTAACCTAATATCTCATATATAAAGTTAGGTGTGTGTATATATATATATATATATATATATATATATATATATATATACATATATATATATACTTACATACACACACACACTGATGCGTTACATTACAATAACCAAAAAACAGAATCAGTCTTTAATCATGTTTATTTTTTATAATTTTACTAATAAGCAGATTTCTACATTTTTTTCCATAAATGGATTACACGTGCCTCATCGTGGCGATGGAAAATATAGTCTATTGTGCCATCTTACAATTCATCAGAGACAAACAGATATCATTAAAAATTGCCACAAATAGACAAATTGAAAAGATTAGCAAGGCAGAAATTCGGAAACGTGAAAACACTAAAAGTTGATACTCAAAGGACCCAAACAAACATACACAATAATATATCTGATCCAATGAGGGAAATGTCTTACAAAGCCATCTTAAATTGTGTGTGTGTGTGTGTGTGTGTGTGTGTGTTTTAAATTTTATATTATGTTATCCATACTTTTATGCACGTAAAAATATTTTACAACATTTCAATATTAAAAAAAAAAAAAAAAAAAAAAAAAAATTAATAATGACTAAAAATACGTTCCAAATGGGGGAGGGGCGACTAGAATGTAAACAAAGGGCAGATAACTTATTTTAAAAATCGCTCAGGGAGAAAAAAAAAAAGAAATACTCCAAAATCGCTAATAAACAAAATAAATAAATAAATCAACAATCTTATATATATATATATATATATATATATATATATATATATATAGGTTTGACTTCTAAACTAATGAACCAACCATTATCAATTTTGGAGTATATATTCTAGATAACAAAATGAGTATTGTAAGCACATTATTTTTGTCAACTTTACCAATTAGGTGATATGCTCCCCCTCCCCACCAACTCCAAGAAAAAAAATTATAAAATAAACGAATTGCTCTACATTGCGTTTTGAGTTATATTATGTAATAACATTTTAATCAGTGTATGTGCATATGTGTCAACAATAATATGTACAGGGTAAACTCATGAGTTATGGGATTTGTAATCTAGGTAGCAATGTTGATACATTTACTTTTTTTCTAAACTTTACAAAGGGGAGAAAACTGCCCATTATCTTCCAAAAAAAAATGTAAATAATACAATATCCTACAAAATAATGTTTAGTTATTTAAACTGTTAAAAAACAATTGCATGCATCTCTTGTATTTATTTCTAAATATGAAAGTGTATAACTCAAAATGATACACATTATTTATACACGTCCTGGAACAGGTATTTTTTTTAACATAAGATGCAACATAATGAAAATTTAGGTGTCTGCCTAAATTTTTAAAAAAGAAAAAAAAAAAAACAGATGTTTTGGAATAAAGAATGCCACTTTCAGCCGGATGGAACGGTCATCATGACGTAAGAGCATATCTTGATAGTCAATTGCGAAACAGATAGGACGAAGAGGAAGCATCGAATACTGTCCACGCTTACTAGATTTGAGCCCCTCCATGGATTTTTCTTGTGGGGGGGGGCATGTTAAACACAGGGTTCACACCAAAAAACGAGCTACAATAAATGAGTTGAAAATAACAATTGAAAGAAGATGTGTCAAGATACCAATTGAATTGATTAGAGAACGTTTTCGATTCAATCTGTGAGCACTGTCAGCTGTTCCTGGATCACAATGGCCAATAATTTAAACACTTTCCATAATTAGCTGGTTTCTATATTCACAGTATTTGGATGTATGAAACTTTTCTTTCTTATAATAAATGTTGGTTTTATGGTCATTTAAAGAGTGTATACATTATACTGGGACCCCCCTCTCTCTCATATATATATATATATATATATATATATATATAAACTTGATTAAATAAATTCAAATACATTAATAACATGAACTAAAAAAAAAAAATAAGAATCATAGTCTAACTATTAAGAATTCTAGGAGTTGGATTCAGATTTTTTTTTTTTAAAGAACCCATACACCGTTTGAATAATTGAATAAAGAGTTGGAGTGGGACGTTATATCTTTTAAATCATCCTCATGATATATAATTCATTTTTATTAATAAGTATTCATTATCTAAAGACAGGTTTCATGTTCGCTAACAATCGTCAATTTTGTTGAGTTTGATTTCTTGTCAAGATCACAATTTACTCTGGAGGCGACAGAAGGCTGAGTAAGCACAATCAATATCGATTGCACTCTTCCTGTGCTCGTCATGGTTGAGCTAAAATATTTGAAATTTCCGACTTCTTTAACAATGGTTCCATCAAAAATGATGGACTAAATCAGAAAGATGGGTAATTAGCCGATAAAACGTTTGTTTTAGAAGTTTGATCATGACACTCATAGGTTTGGCAATGGTGTCAGCAAATGCTTGCTTGATATCTGAGCATATTTTGCATAAATAAGCCAAGCTTGTCTGCATAATCCAAGTCATTCAAGTAAAAACAATAATGTCCAACTTGCACGCTAACAAAGTCCGTCATGTTCTGATCAAGGATCCTGTTGATAGAACATGGGAGAAAAGATGCAACATTAGATAACACCAGTTCGTACATTAAAGAATTCAGATTCCTCTCCATAACAACAGACCTTCGTTCAGGTGTGAATAATAGTTGCTTCATTCACCAGTCGAAAGATGTAGAAATATCAGCAATTAAATTAGAAGTGCTTCTTTTAGTCTATTTCAGCTTGTGAAGGAACGAGCTTTCATCTCAAACATAGTGCTCAGTCTTGTTTGGAATGAACTCATGAGTTGACATGATGATCTTTACGTCTCCAAGGTATACATCAATCATTGGCTTGAACAACGCAGATGATTGATGTCAATGACAACACCTATTATAACACCAGTTATAAATCTATATCCAAAAAACTAACTCCTAGAGAAAATGAATTCCTCATCCTACAAAACCTTCCAAAAGTTTATTTATTTGCAAACTGTTATCTTCATTTTCATAGTTGTTGTTTCACCACATTTTGGTCAACTCATCGTCTGGCCTTCTTCAGGTGGTTAACTGTGATGGGATAGGAGTGCTTAATCTTAACTGTATCCTCAGTAATTACTGCCTTTCATAGTTGTTGTTGTCTCACTACGTTTTGGCCAACTAATCCTTTTGAAACTGCTATCTTCAGACAATGCTCACCTGAACCATAGAGATTCGACATCTCTATTCACTGCGCCACAGGCCTCAAGAGTCTCAAAAAGTTGTATTACATGTGATCAACTTCAAAAGTTGAAAATTACTCAATATGGTGGAAAATGTCATTTTGGAGTCTGACTATCAATTTTTATTTATTTTATTCTCTTTGATTTACGGTTAATTCTGTTTCAATTATTTATTTTTTTTTTGTAAAAATTTGTAATTTCATTATTACCCAATAGGCAGACCCAACGTTGCTCACTTGATGGTATATCAAACATTTTGGGTAATTTAATGCCAAATCCAGTCATTTTACAAAAAGGTTTTTTTTTTGCTTCAATTCTTTATATTTTCAACTATTTTTGTTTTGTTTTGGGCCCTTTCCATTTACAAAATTTAATCATGTTTTGCAAAGTCAAAAACATTCTTTTTCCTCTACAAAACAATCAAACCAAACACTATGAATAAATATCTGAAGATCTAAATAATTGAAATACAAAAACAACCAAAATTACTGGATTCAGCATTAAATAACTCAAAAAGGCTTAGTATGCCAAAAACCAAAACAACCAATACTGACAGACTATGTTTCTTCTTCAAGAGAGTCGTTTCAAAAAGGATACATCAAATCTGGTTCATCACAAACCGTGGAATATTGGGCCAAGATGGCTGCTTTGCGAGCTTTTTCTTCCTCACTTAACTCTTTGCCTTTTTTATCCGTATTATTATTGCTTGTGACATGAGTGGTACTCAACATCTGTGACAACCTATCATCAATTGCAGTCTTGGCGGATTCTAGAAAGAAAAAAAAAATTGTTCAATTATTCTTTTCTATCTAAAACATTCAAATAAATAAAAAATTTGGTATTATCTATTATTACTGCTAGCAAAAAATATGCAACCAAAGATAGAAAGATTCAAAGAATGGAAATGTCACAAACTCTACAAAGAGCTTTAGATATGGAGATAGACCCTCAGATGCACATCAGCAATAAATACAACAGATGAAGGAGATAACTGTGGCATTTCCAACGGTCCCAATAATAATAATACCAAGTCAGTGCAAAAGGTTTTGCTAATTTAAAATTTGAAAATTAAATCTTCTTAAAAATCTTTATCCATAACAATAACAACCTTTGCTCTCTATAACTTGATTCTATCTGCGATGAAAAGAAATCAGATAAAGTGCTCGATCGCGAATGTGAGAGCCTAAATATAAATATTTACTATACATACATATTCCAAAGACAAACCAGTGGTTTCTTTTTTTATTATTATTTTTTTTTATTACATTTTCACCCCAAACAAAGCAAATTGCCACTTTGGTGTAGGGGACTACTATCAGGGGCAACAACTACTGGGGTACTATGTAGGGATTTGGGCAGCAAGGTGTCGGTTCACGTTACACTTGAACTTCTGCACGTCAGTACTGTTGGGGAAGCAGGGACCTGGAATGGAATTCCAGAGTCTAGCGGTTCTGGGGAAGAAACTATTGGAGTAAAAAGATCTTTTACATCTAGGGATCTCTACAGTGTGGGGGTGGGATTTAGCAGCCTGTCGGGTTTGTCGAGGGTGCTCACGTCGTGGGGGCACAAGTGATTGCAGTTCGTCAGAGCATTCACCACTAAAATACTTGTAGAAAAGGCAGAGGGATGCAACATTTCGTCGATGGGACAGAGGCTGAAGCTAAGATGCCAGTTCAGGGCCTATCAGGTTTGCGACTCTCTTTTGAACCTTGTCAAGGAGTGAGAGACTAGTAGCAGATGCACCAGCCCAGATGTGGCAGCAATACTCCATACATGGGCGAATGGTGGCCTTATAGAGGTACAGGATACTTTCGGGTGTTAGTAGTTTTCTAGCACGGTAGAGAGAGCCTACCTTTCTTGCAGCGGCCCTGGCAATGCCTTCAATGTAATTATTCCAACTCATGTTTCCTGTGAACGTTAGGCCAAGGAGTTTGAAAGATGGACTCTCAGATAAAGAGTCGTTGGCCATTGCTATGGGTGGTAGAGAGGGTTTCTTGTAATTATTGAATGAAACTAGTTTAGTCTTGGCAGCATTGAACGCGACCAACCACTTTTGTCCCCATTCCACTACAGATTGGAGGTCTTCCTCTAGTGTTTCTGCCATTTCTTTAGAAATGTGTTCATTCGTCTTCCTGTCGTGTCTGCCATAGAGTGTAGTGTCATCAGCATATATACCCATCTCAGAGGCAATGTTGTCGGGGAGGTCATTTATGAATATCAGGAACAATAGAGGTCCAAGGATAGAACCCTGGGGCACTCCCGCATTTATATCATATTGTTTAGATGTACGACCGTCGAGGACAACCTGGATTTTTCTCTTATCTAAGAAGGATTTAATTATGTTAAGTATTCTACCAGTGATACCGTATGATCTGATTTTACTGAGGAGACCCTCATGCCATACCCTGTCAAAAGCCTTAGATATATCTAGAGCTACCGCTCTGCCCTCCCCCGCTTTGTCCAGTGAATGGTATATACGTTCAGAGATCCCAGTTAGGATGTCTGCTGTGGAACGGGCTTGTCTAAATCCATATTGTTTGTCAGTCAGTAGTTTAGCATCTGTAAGATGATGGACTAGAGCATGGTTAATTATGGTCTCAAATATTTTGGCAAAAAGTGGGAGGAGGCTAATGGGGCGATAATTTGATTGTATTAAACCAGCCATCTGTGACTGATATGAATTCAATACAAATCATCAGCATCAGTGAAAACGATTTGTATTGTATTTGTGGTGATGATTTGTATTGAATTCATATTAGCCACAGATGGCTGATTCAATACAATGAAACCATTGGTTCGTCTTTGGAATATGTATGTATAGTTTTTAAATAAATATTCATGTGTGTGTGTGTGTATATATGAACCGTGTCAATTGCTTTACTGCAGATTAGTAAAATATCAATATTTCCCTAAATATACGTCACAAAAAAATGAAAATTGTACCATCAAAGGGTTGCTTTAAGTTTAGTTATTTCCCAAAATTTTATTCAAATTCATGCAATATTCACGAAGTTATGGCATTTTATTTATTATCAATTAAATTTTACTGTCCATCGCTTTATTGCAGATCTCTTACAATGCCAAAAAATCAGACGATAAAGATTTCCGAAAAGCAAAGGATATTTGCTGGACTCGTAGAAGGATTGTCCATCCGAAATTTAGCCACAGAGCTGGAATGGGATCCAAAAACCTTGGCTGCATTCTTGAACAACCCGAACACCAAATCCAGAAAAATAAGGACATCAGGAGAAACCTTTTAGGTTGTGATATTCGGAAAATTCATAGGGAAGTCAATCGAAACACAAACAGCACAAGTGCTTTCGCTTTTGCAAAAGCTGGAATCGCTCCAAGATCCAAGCATGTCCGATACAATGTGTTGAATGAGATTGCAAGGAACATCAAACCTCTTCCAATGCCTCCATTGAACAAACAACATAGGGAAAAACAAATGGCTTGGACACGGAATTACATGAAAATGGATTTCCAACAGGTCTTATTTAGGGATGAGGCCCATGCTACTCTTGACGGTCTGGATAGATGGACCAAAATTTGAAACCTGAACAGAATTCCGACACATTACAGAGTTCATCGCCAACAAGAAGGTGGAGACATCAAGTTTTGGCCAGAAATCATTAGGGGATAAGTTGGTTGGACCATTCCGAACACCAGAGAGTGTAAAGCTTACCAGCAATGCATACACTGCCTTTTTGGATAATCATTTGTCGACATGGCTAGATGACCTACTATTGTCACGTCACTTCCAGATGATTTTTATACATGACAATGTACCATCCCATTCTACTTGGGGTGACTGCATCCTTCTTAGAATCTATGGCATTCGTTGGGGAAACTCTCATGACCTGACCACCATTGAATATCTCTGGTCAATATTAAAAATAGGAGTTTATGAAGGAGGAGAGCAATTTCCTTCAAAGGAAGCCTGTGGAGGAACATAGTTGATGTTGCTAGAGCCATAAGTCCCTTTAAGATCAAAGAATTGACTTCCTCAAGAACAATGGTTGTTATAAGTTATTTAAAAAAAATGGTGGAGATGTTGATAAATAATTTATATACAACCCATACCTAGGATACGTTTTTGTTTATTATTCTTTGACAGAAAAATATAATAAAAAATAAAGTTTGCAAGATAAGACATGGTATTTTTGCCCTAAAACATTTTAAGAGACTTGCAATAAAGCGATGGATAGTGGAACTTGTTCGATAAAGAATAAAATGTCATAACTGTGAATATCGAATGAATTTGAATAAAATTTTTTGAATAAACTAACCTTAAAGGAGTCGTTTGATGATATAATTTTCATTTTGTTGTGATGTATATTTAAGTGAAAAATTGATATTTTACTAATCTGCAATAAAGCGATTGACACAGTATATATATATATATATATATTTTACACTGGGGGGGGGGGCACCACTTATCAAAGCCCAGAGGCCACTCAGGGATGCGTGTACAGCAATCAATGGGATAATATCGTAGTAATCGTTAGTAATGAAGATTTGATAAAGTGTCTTACTTAAGGGGGGGGGGGGTTATCAGGAACTTGCTTATGTTGGATTTGAAGACATCTAAGTTGTAGTCAGGTGGGAAACAGGCAAACGAAGAGAGTTCCACAATCGTGCACTTCTGAGAAAGAAGCTCTGCTCATGGAATTTACGTTTGGATTTAGGCACAGATAAAGAGTGGGGAAAATTATTGACAGTAGTTTCAGCCAGACGGGTGTTTCTCGTGAAAGATTGGCGAGGGGGGGACGAGAGATTGGAGCTCAGACGAGCACTTGCCATGGAAATAACGATAAAACAAAGACAGGCTTGCAACGTCTCTTCTGTGGGAGAGAGGCTGCAGGGAAGAGAAAAGGGCATCCCCCACCAAACCACGAAGTCTATTTTGTACTCTGTCAAGGCAGGATAGGCTGTTTTTAGTAGCTCCTGCCCAGATGTGGCAGCAGTACTCCATCCTTGGACACACCTGGCTTTTATATAGATAGAGAATTGCATCATTAGTGAGATATCTTCTGGAGTGGTAGAAGGATCCCACCATTTTCCCAGTGATTTTGGCAACAGACTTGGTGTATGTGTTCCATTTAAGATCAGGAATAAAGGTCAAACCCAGAAGCTCATCAAAACATGGGGCCTCCCTTAGACGCGAGCCATCCATTTCAATCGATACCAGATGAGGATCAGAGCGTTTATGATGTAGAGATAGGAGTTTGGTTTTAGATGCATTAAAGGTAACCAGACACCTCTTCCCCCACTGTACCACGCGCTCAAGATCAGAGGAGAGAGAATCAGAGAGAACATCATTTACGGCCTTTGATGTGTTGCCATAGATAGTCGTGTCATCAGCATAGATGTCAATGAAAGATTTTAGTATGTGTTTTGGGAGATCATTGATGTAGATCAGGAAGAGAGTTGGGCCCAGTATGGACCCCTGAGGGACTCCAGCATTAATACTGTGGGCCTCTGATTTCTGCCCATTAACCACTACTCTTATGAGCCTATCAGAGAGAAATGATTTAATGATCGAGAAAACATTTCCAGTTATACCGTAGCTGGAAATCTTGTGTAGTAGGCCTTTATGCCAAACCTTATCGAACGCCTTTGATATGTCAAGAGCAATTGCCCTAAAATGAAGCCTTTGTTGAGCGATTTGCTAATCCTATGAGATATAACCGTTAGCACATCTGCTGTAAATCTAGCAGAACGGAAACCATATTGCGTGTCACTAAGAAGGTTATTTCTGCTGAGGTGGTTGACTACTTCTCTATTGTGGATTCCAGCAACTTACTCACAACACACAGGAGACTTATTGGTCTGTACTGAGAGGGAGATGACTTTTCACCTGAATTCTTAAATACAGGGCATACTGATGAGGTTTTCCAGGGTGTTGGGAAGCACTTCTCCTTAAGCCAGCGCTTAAACAGTTTGGTAAGTATGGAAGCAAGTTCTGGTTGTAATTTTTTTAACACTATAATTGGAATACCGTCAGGACCAGTTGCTTTACTGGAGTCAAGGTTCTTGATTAGCTTGGCGACCTCACGCGCAGATATTTGTATGTTGCATAGCGTGTTGTCTGTTATAGGAGGGAATACGGGGAGTTGATGGCCTTCGTCGCACAGGGTAGAATTTGCCGCAAAGTTCTTGGAAAATAGTTTGGCCTTGTCAGATGCTGTCGAGATGACCTCTGATCCATTGATAATGGTTGGGATAGAACGCACGTTTCTGTTCAGGATCCTATTTGCTATTTGCCAGAACTGGTGGGAACCAAGCCGCTGCTCAGCTACTTTGGATTTAACGGATTGAGCATATAGTTCTCTTGCATTTTTTATTACTCTTTTACAGTGGTTGCTGGCGGTCCTGAAAGCAGCTTTAGTTTCAGTGCATCTATTATGTTGGTAGCTATGGAAAAAGTGATTTCTGTGTGCGATGGCAGCTGCACATTCAGGAGAGAACCATGGCTGGCTGTTAGGATTTTTTTGGAATTTTTTGGATGGTATGAATTGATCTATGTCTACAAGTAACCATTCGGTCAGGTCTGATACTATAGAGGACACATCCTTTTTAAACATAGAATCGAGAGGTAGATCAGATATGAATGTACCGAAGCTATCCCAGTCAGCCATAGAGTATCGGTATACAGTACGGTGGAGAGGTACATCTGTAGATTTATTATATTTCATTTTTATCTTAACTGATACAACGCAGTGGTCGGAGGATCCCAGAGGAGATAGAACGGAACATGAACATAGCTCAGGGAAAGTGGATAGAAAAAGGTCTAGAAGGCTTGCGTACTGACCGGTAGTATCGGGCACACGGGTGGGGTCGCGAACAATCTGAGTGAGGTCATAGGCAATGGCAAAATCATGACAGAACCTCCCCTCATAATCAGTCTTATTTGAGTGAGTCAGCCATTCCACATTATGGACATTGAAGTCACCGCAAATGTGAATGTTAGCCGAGGGATGAGCAGACAGGATGTGGTCAATTTTCTCTGATATACTCTTAAAGACAGTAACTCTCTTGTTGTGGGGGCGATAGAAGGCAAATATAAATGCGGTGGTGTAAGCAAGTACAACCCGGAAGCACATATAAGGTAAATTAGGATCTTCTCTAGAGATATCCCTGCCACACGGGAAGCCATCTTTAATGTAGGCACATATTCCATGCCCGTGGCGATCTTGGGGTCAGATTTAGATGTTAAGTTAGAGTATCCTTTAATTATGAACTCATCTAGGGAGGTGGTCGGCCCTATTTCCAGTTTAGCTTAGAAAGAATATGTCAGGTTTCGTCTCCTGTAATTGGGTTTCAACCTCTGGAAGGTTAGAATGTAGACCCCTGATGTTGGAGAAGGAGATATGGTAGTAGGTGTCTACGTAGGAGGATGGGGTTCTAGGTTTATTCGTGTTTTCTTTTTTGAGATATTTCATGTTGAGGATTTTGGGATTTGTGGAACAGGTCAGCATACTTGGTTAGAGCAGAACAGAGAGAGAAAGTAAGAGAGGAAAGATGGGAATTTTTTTTTTTTTTTTTTTGTAGCACATAAGGTAAAGCCGTAACAATTACCCACTAGTATGGCATCAAGAAGCCCCACCAGAGACTACTGCATGGTCCAGAATCCATTCACCAAGTGGCAATACAGCAGCCCCAAT
The DNA here is from genome assembly GCF_053919585.1 of Euprymna scolopes. Taxonomy (NCBI): domain Eukaryota; kingdom Metazoa; phylum Mollusca; class Cephalopoda; order Sepiida; family Sepiolidae; genus Euprymna; species Euprymna scolopes. Next base: position 79,449,209 of record NC_136503.1, read on the forward strand.
ACTTTACACCTGCTGATAGGACAGCCTCCTTAGTGGTTAGTCCAAAATTTAGGTCCCTGACTATCAGGCGGGTAACATCAGCCCAGATGAAACGTTTACCTTCAGCACCCTTACTAGTGACATGGCCGCAAGGATAGACAGAGACAGAAAATTTCTGACATCTCAGACTATTGTTCATGAAGTACTACGACCTGGGAAGCAGCTTTTTCTTCACCCTTTGTCAGAAACATCACCCATTAGAAATGAGGACTTAGGGACAAAAAAAAGGAGAAGCGAGAGTTACTGGAGCTGCCGATAACACATCCACTGCATTATCTACTCTCCATTAAAAAAAAAACCCACACACACATTTACTACATATTGGTCTGTTCCTTTTTTTATCTCTCTCTCTAATATATATATATATATATATATATATATACACACACACACACACACACACATATACACACTGCATGAATGTTCAAAATTCCTTGGCAGAGTATGGATCAAATAAAATCACCCAATATATTTTCTTTGATGATCTGATCAGATGTACAATATTTTCTTTAAGATTGGTTTTCTTGTTTTAACAAAGATAAAGCTACATTTTTTGTTACCTTCTGTTTGTTTGCTGTCCATATTGGAAATTTCATCCCATTTTTGTATTAACTCATCACACACAGCATCCTTATTTTCTTCCTGAAAACAAAGGTAAACATGGAAACTTAAAAGAATTATTATTATTATTAGACATAGACAATATGTGAAAGTACTTCCTTCAAGCTTAACATCCACAAACATGAATAATTGGAACAAATACATTGAGGCAATTGCCAAAGCTGCTATGTGGAAAGTGGTCTCCCTCTACCATGCTAGAAGGTCATTCACACCTGAGAGTATTCTGTATCGCTACAAAGCCTTATTCGCCCATGCATGGAATTTTGTTATCACCTGGACTGGTGCATTTGCTACTAGTTTATCGCTCCTAGATAGGGTTTAAAAAAAAAAAAAAAAAAAAAGTTGCCAACCCGATAGGTCCCGCACTGTCGGCCAAACTCCAACCTCTGTTCCATCATCAAAATGTGTCATTCCCATGCCTATTTTACAAGTACTTTAATGGTAAGTGTTCAGACGAATTCAAAGCACTAGTAACCCCCGCCTCAACGTAAATAGCCTCAACAACAGCAAAATCCCATCTCTACACTGTAGAGATCCCAAGGTGCCGAAAAGTTTTCTACTCAAATAGCTCCTCCTCTTGAACTGTTAAGAGTTTGGAATTCCCTCCCAAGCCCTTGCTTCCCTGACTGTACTGATATGCAGAAGTTCAAATGTAATGTGAACAGTCATCTAGCTGCCCAACTCCCTACATAGTATTCCTGCAAATGTGATCCCAAATAGTAGCCCCTTATCACTTAATGGCACTGTGCCTTGTTTAGGATTAAAAAAAAAAAAAACAAATGTTAAAATCAAAAAAAGAAAAAAAGTATTAGCTCATAAGAATCTTCATGTCCATACATGCAAGTCATTTACTTTAATCAAATTTGACAAAATAAAACAAACTCTTTGATAACCCATTTTCTTTTCAGGTTTATTTTAATGAATTGCATTAATTTTATGGTTTCTTCTTCATGTGAGGATATTTTTTTAAACACCTTCTGCTATCCAGCCCAACTCTTTTCCTTTTTTTTTTTTTTTTTTTTTTTTTTTTTTAAATATCTCATTAAAAGAGGCTTGTGCAATTATTTTTTGAATAAACATTTTGCAATAATTTGCAAAAATCGAGAAAACTTTATAATGAATACATTTGCCGGACCTGGCGTATTTAAAAAATTTTTTTTTTTTTTTTTTTTATTTATTGCACTCGTTTGCTTTGGGTCTGATTTTTTAACCTCTTTGTTTATAATTCAACTAAGATATTGTAAGACTACAATTGTGAACTGCTTAAGACTCCTACCAGGTCATGGCTAATGGAATGAGAGTATACTACCCTGTGGATTAAATAAAGTGTTCCTTCTGAAATTCCATGTATACCCCTGAGTTTGGCAGAAAGATTCCAGAGTTTGATAAGATAAACCATAAGAAGGTTGGAGGTTACATTGGCCAAAACGTTGCGAAAATAACACTGAAGATGAGAACAGTAGTTCAAATAATCTAAATCTGCTTTTTTTTTCATTTAAATAATAATATCTTTTTTTTCATTTAAATAATAATATCTTTTTTTCATTTAAATAATAATATCTTTTTTTTTCATTTAAATAATATCTTTTTTTTCATTTAAATAATAATATCTTTTTTTTCATTTAAATAATAATATATTTTTTCATTTAAATAATAATATCTTTTTTTTCATTTAAATAATAATATCTTTTTTTTCATTTAAATAATATCTTTTTTTTCATTTAAATAATAATATCTTTTTTTTCATTTAACTAATAATATCTTTTTTTTCATTTGAATAATAATATCTTTTTTCATTTAAATAATATCTTTTTTTTCATTTAAATAATAATATCTTTTTTTTTTCATTTAAATAATATCTTTCTTTTTTTTTCATTTAAATAATAATATCTTTTTTTTCATTTAAATAATATCTTTTTTTTTCATTTAAATAATAACATCTTTTTCATTTAAATAATAATATCTTTTTTTTTCATTTAAATAATAACATCTTTTTTTTTCATTTAAATAATATCTTTTTTCATTTAAATAATAATATCTTTTTTTTCATTTAAATAATATCTTTTTTCATTTAAATAATAATATCTTTTTTTTCATTTAAATAATATCTTTTTTTTCATTTAAATAATAATATCTTTTTTTCATTTAAATAATATCTTTTTTTTCATTTAAATAATATCTTTTTTATTTCATTTAAATAATATCTTTTTTATTTCATTTAAATAATATCTTTTTTATTTCATTTAAATAATATCTTTTTTTTTCATTTAAATAATATCTTTTTTTCATTTAAATAATATCTTTTTTTTTCATTTAAATAATATCTTTTTTTTTCATTTAAATAATATCTTTTTCATTTAAATAATATCTTTTTTTTTCCATTTAAATAATATCTTTTTTTCATTTAAATAATAATATCTTTTTTCATTTAAATAATAATATCTTTTTTCATTTAAATAATAATATCTTTTTTTGCATTTAAATAATAATATCTTTTTTTGCATTTAAATAATAATATCTTTTTTCATTTAAATAATATCTTTTTTTCATTTAAATAATATCTTTTTTTCATTTAAATAATAATATCTTTTTTTTTCATTTAAATAATAATATCTTTTTTTTTCATTTAAATAATAATATCTTTTTTTTTCATTTAAATAATAATATCTTTTTTTTTCATTTAAATAATAATATCTTTTTTTTTCATTTAAATAATAATATCTTTTTTTTTCATTTGAATAATAATATCTTTTTTTTTCATTTAAATAATAATATCTTTTTTTTTCATTTAAATAATAATATCTTTTTTTTCATTTAAATAATCTTTTTTTTTCATTTAAATAATAATATCTTTTTTTTCATTTAAATAATAATATCTTTTTTTTCATTTAAATAATCTTTTTTTTCATTTAAATAATCTTTTTTTTCATTTAAATAATATCTTTTTTTTTCATTTAAATAATATCTTTTTTTTCATTTAAATAATATCTTTTTTTTCATTTAAATAATAATCTTTTTTTTTCATTTAAATAATAACATCTTTTTTTCATTTAAATAATATCTTTTTTTTTTCATTTAAATAATAATATCTTTTTTTTCATTTGAATAATAATATCTTTTTTTCATTTAAATAATATCTTTTTTTCATTTAAATAATATCTTTTTTTTTCATTTAAATAATAATATCTTTTTTTCATTTAAATAATAATATCTTTTTTTTCATTTAAATAATAATATCTTTTTTTCATTTAAATAATAATATCTTTTTTTTTTCATTTAAATAATAATATCTTTTATATAGTTAGGTGGTATGCACATTTTAATTTCGGTATAGTGCTTTTTTTTTTTTTTTTTGTCTTTTTTATTCATATTAGTACTAGCTGCACATACGCGGCATTGCCAGGGGGACCATTTAGTCACATAATATTACACCAAATATCCTAAGTTGTTATGATTTTCCTGAAAGTTGACCGTATTTTGGATTTTTGGAAGAATAAAACAACCATCCTCATCTACAAAATTCAAACATGGAAATAAAATTTTATAGCTTAAAGGGAAATAACTCATAAACACAGCTGATCTTGATTATAATAATATTAGGTTGGTGAAAAAATAATGTGTTTTAACATGAAGTTGAACATCAAAAAACATTATTTTTGCACCAACCTAATCATTAAAAATAAATTCAATTAATATAATATTCCTAAATAGAATACTTAAAATTCTATTACTAATTTCCATTAAAAATTGAGAGCTAATTGTCAAAACAGATTTTCTTTAATGTAATATGCAAATGAGATAAATAAAAAAAAATTGGGGAGGGGGTGTAATACTATACACATAGATTCGAAAAGTTTTCAAAAAACAAATATATAACAAATAAATGTTATCAAAGGCAAGATAAGTTAGTTTTCTACCTAACTGGATAATTTTTTAGTGTTTTTATTTAATGTAACGTGTTTATTCGGCTCGAAAAACAGTGTTTATTGATGTATTTGAAAAATGCAAATGGCAGCAGACTATGTTGATTATGCAAGTTTGGGAAAATGAGTTAAAACTAAAAAAACTACACAAAATACCGTTAGAAACCCACCATGGTAACATATTGAGTAGTTTTTTAGTTTTAGCTCATTTTTCCAAACTTACATATTCAACATAGAGTCTGCTGCCATTTGCATTTTTCAAATACATCAGTAATCACTATGTTTTTCGAGCTGAATAAACACGTTACATTAAATAAAAACACAGTTAGATAGAAAAGTAACTTATCTTGCCTTTGATAACATTTATTTGTTATATATTTGGGGTTTTTTTGACAAATTTTTCGAATCTTTGTGTATAGTAATACAAACCCAATGTTTTTAAATATGCTAGGTCCGGCAAATGTATCATCTTTATAAAGATTTCTTGATTTTGCAAATTATTGCAAAATGTTTATTTAAATCATTTTGCAAGATTTGCACGTGCCTATTTTAATGAGATATTAAAAAAAATAAAAAGGGAGAAAAAAAAAGTAAAAGAGTTGGTCTGGATGGCAGAAGGTGTTAAAAAAAAAAAAATAAAATAAAATAAATAAAAAAAATATCCTCACATCAAAAAGAAACCATAAAATTACACAATTCATTAAAATAAACCTGAAAAGAAAATGGGTTATCAATAGGCAAGAGTTTGTTTTATTTTGTCAAACTTGATTCAAGTAAATGACTTGCATGTATGAACACGAAGATTCTTATGAGCCGACACTAACTTTTTCTTGAATGCCGATTCCTTTTGAATAAATAGTATAGAAATCATGCAGTAATAAAAGTATATAAAACACCGTTTTCAGTATTGAAATCGAATTATGAAACGATGTATCTTTTGTATATATTAACCAAATTGTGAACAAACTAATAAACAGACAGGAATACGACTTTATTATAATAGAGTTCGTTTTCTAAAAAAAAGCAGGCATTCTCTTTTGCGATGGTGATGATGATTAGTTAATCTTCTCGTTGAATTGCGCCATTATTTTAATGAAAAGGTGATTAACTTTGTGACTCAAACATTATCTCATTTAAGTAATTAACTTTTATGCTTTTGTTTATTTCGTTTTCAACAGTTGTCTTAAAACGTGAACGAGTTATGAAGAACTAGCAAGGCTATCTACCGTTGCCCAAAATCATGGTAAAAAAAAAAATATTTTGAAGTCCCCCCTCCCTCTCTCTTTAAGTCATGTTACTTTTTGAACATCCCTCTCCCCGTTTTTAATTTATGCAAAAACTTGAAATTGCTTGAAAAACAGAACAAATTAGAAGCTGTTTGTCCTATTTTCAGTGTCGTTATTCAAACATTTACGAGTAAGAATGAAAGTATTTTTTCTGCAAATGAATATTAAACTATTCTTTTTTACCATATAAAAAAAAACTGTATGTATTTTCGTACAGTGAAGCTATTGTAAATTTAAGTGAATAAAGTTTATTTTGCTATATGTAAATGGCAAACGCAACAGCAACTATACTAAAAACCAAAGCATTAATCCATACAATTTTTTTTATGTACTAACAAGTCACCACTTATCAAGGTCGATAAGCCATTCAAGGATAACGGTTAAAATGAGTTTGCCAAGAGTACAGTGAAACAACAACATGAGGATTGATAACAATGTTGAGCCAACTCAGCAAGACTTAAATTTGTTAACATCGGACTTGAAAACGATCACACTATAGTCAGCTGGGAAGCAGCCTCATGGTATTGCGTTCCACAAACAGGTCTTGAAAAGAAAGTTAATTTTAGGTACACAAAGGGAGAAAGAGAAATTATTTACAGTTGTTGTATCTAAACGAGTTCTTGTAAATTTTTTTTAGAGAAGGGAACCATAAATTGGAGCTCAGTCGAGTACCTATCATGAAAACAATGGTAGAGTAGAGAAAGACTAGCAACGTCTTTTCTGCAAGAAAGAGGCTGTAGAAAACGAGATCATCACCCACTAGATTTCGAAGTTGGTTTTGTACTTTGTCAATGCAAGAGAGAGAGAGCTCTTAACGGCACCTCCCCAGATTTGATAACAGCACTGTTTAGAATTTATATGATTCTTACACAACTACAGGATTGCATCAGGAGTGCGATACTTTCTGGAGCTGAAGAATGATCCAATCATTTTTTCCACCAACACCAGCAACAAATCTAATGTAAGGCTTTCATTTGAGGTCTCTTGTGAAAGACAGTGCTATGAGCTTTTCAAAGCACGGTGTCAGATTTTTAGCCGACGAAATGAGGGGGGGGGGAGACGGCTTAGGCAACTCGAAGCACCAAAACTCAAGCTCAATGTGAAAAGGGAAAAACAATGAAATCGTCTCCTCGTGTGGTAACTCTTTCACAATTTTTGGGTAAACTTATCCGAGAGTTGTAACGAATTGCCTCGTTGCTTACGACAACTCGTCCTTGTAATTGAAACAAATAAAATAGAACCGTCAGTAAACAAACTAAGACTGGTCAACTCACGATTATAGAGGTATTTTTATAATTTCCTAGTTGATTCTATGCAAATGTTGTCTCACCACATTGGCAGACCACAAACCGACACTATAAACTCAGTCGATCAAGCAGTTACCGATTTCTTGTTTGAATAACCGCCACACCGAATTCCATCATTTCACCCCATCACATCGAGTTCTGGTACGTAAAAAATTACTACAACAGGACTTCCTCTACGAGAGAGTCATTCATTTCAATTATGGAAAAGTGAAGATCAGAACTGTGATCTGAAAATGTTTAAAAAGTTGTTACAAACCTACCTTGTGCAACTTGTACAAATCTGGGTGGACCAATATATGAATGAAGAAAAAAGAAACAAAAATGGCCGCCTTATCTCTTTATATGCCTACAATGTTACCACCTGATATGCAAATGAGATGCTCCTGGTTGGAGATAAAAAAAGGCCTGATTTTTCAGAGTGTGTTCATTTTGGAGTTGGATTTTGAAAAAGTAAGTTCGATCAGCAGAAGTGCTTTTGAAGTTGAGAGTAATAGCAGAGAGTTGAGTTTTTGGACTAAGGAATTTTGGCAGCAGTGTGTCAAATCTAACAATTGAGACTTAACTAATTTAACCACGAGAACATTGATGATTAAAAGAGAGAAGCATCGCTTTAGATGCATTAAAAGTAACCGGACACCTTTTCCCCATTGCACCACCTGCTACAGGTCAGAAGAGAGAGAAATAGATCTTGATCATTAATGCTCTTTGAAGCGTTGCCATAGATCGTTGTATTATCTGCATACTTAAGTTTAAATGTTAAAAAAGTATAAGAGGTGACACTGGAAAAACTCAAAAGTTGCTTAAAAATTATTTTCTTTATAAAAATAAAACTATTTTGCGAACTTAAAGTGATTTTTGGTGTACAATATTTTCATTCCCTTGCGGTTACGTACATCATAAAGATTAGGTCAAAAATGAGTTGGTAAAAAAAAATAAATACTTGGACTAAGTTAACAGTTTAAATAAAAACATCTTACGGTTTCCATACGGGTCGATAGAGAATTTAATACTACATTCATTGTTGTGACAATGAAAAGTGGTCAAAAATATAAATATACTAGCATTTCAGCCCGGCATTACCCGAGTGTTTGGAAGTGTATGTTGAGCAAAAAAAAAAAAAAAAAAAAAAAAAAGTGGTAGTAGGAAGGCAGGCTTGAACCCGTATCGCAAAGGAAGAAAAGAATGGGAAAAAAGTGACGTCTTTACTGATATGACCACCGCCAAACCAGAAGTGACATAGGTTTAAATTAAGGCTAGACAATCGAAAAGAGAGGATGACTTTCAAAAATATCGGCGAAAAAAGCGACCCCTCCCTGAAGTGCCCAGTTGAGGGTGAAGAAATTAATGCTTTCAGCCAATTGTTCGGTATTTGTCATCTGAAGGGTCAAGCTTAAAAAAGATACTGATTTTGTGAAAATCCGTCGCCTCTGTCGAAAGTTTTAGGCAGACATGCAAACATACATACATTTATATATTGGTAGCTCAAAATTTTGACCCAAACTGATTAAAATGCTTGCCCTATCTCTGAATACCCTTTATGTCAAATTTCAAATGTTTAGACCAGAAATTGTCTGAGTAATTTGATAGTGACCGCAGAGGTAAAAAAATTTTTAAAACTTTGACCCCTATTATGACCCCTTAACATTTATTGTATTGGACTCAAATCAAGTTATTAAGTTAGATCCATGCCCAAGGAACCTATATCTAAACTAAAGTGTTTAGCAGAGGAGTTTGGTAGAGTTCTCAAAGGTCAAAACGTTGAACTTTGACTCCTTAACAGCCAAATCTCTGGCCAAAAACGGATTACAAAGATTTTTCCAAATCTTAATACCCTGTATATCAAAATTCGAGTCTGTAAGCTGAAAATTGACAGAGTTATTGCATAGGGAAATGTACACAGACAGACAAACATACACACAGACACTTTCACAGATATATAGATAGATTAACAACTGTTTTCAAAGGTAATTGGAAAAAAAAAAAAAAAAATCAGTTTACACCATGCGTAGTTGGCCTGAAGCAAGGTTGCAAAAAAATTTCCTTTGCGATCCTCTTATGACATCTCTTAATTACAGGGTGTCCAAAAAGTCACTGAAGAGTTTCGAACTTAAATAGATTTATTTTTGATGATATATATTCTGTAATTTTAACACCATCTGACTAAGATAGAGATATTTTTAAAAAATGCAAAATTCAAACAATCTTTATTATAAAAAAATAATATCTTTTAAATGTTGCCCATTTTCAACTTTGCATATTATCTCTCGCTATGGCAATGTCAAATGGCCACCACATTCCCCAGACTAACCCCGACTTTTCTTGTGGGGATATCTTAAAGAAAGAGTATGTTAACAAACCCAAAACCCTGCCAGACTTGAAGGAAAACATCAGGAACGATATAAGAGAGTTAAATTGCAATCCAGATATTCTGCAATCTGTGATGAATAATGTTTTGGAAAGAGCACAAATATACGAAGCTGAAAATGGGCAACATTTAAAAGACATTTTTCATAATAAAAAGTGTTTCAATTTTGCATTTTTTTACTTTCCTAATCTCTTAGATTGTGTTAGAATTACAGAAAGATATAAAAAATAAAGAACTTATTTAAGTTCAAAACCCTTCAGTGACTTTTTGGACACCCTGTACACTTAAAGATAGAACTCTTTACTAATGAGGAAGTTTCATTTTTTTTGTACAACAAATGAACCTTTCCCTATTATTTAAATATCCACCAAACTATCATTCGTCTCTGACATTAGAAGAGCCTCCTCAGCCCCAGTAGCTACATTATAATTTAATTTTGGGGAGGCACGGAGAAGGAGAGTAGCAGCCGTCACTCCCATCCCCCTATGTCCCCCTTCCAAATTAAATTATTAATTACTAAATGAGAAAAAAAAAAAAAAAAAAAAAAAAAAAAAAAAAAAACGAAACCGGGTTGACTTATTTTTGAAAACGAAGCCAGACTGACTTGTAAACAACAATTTTCAAATTGATCAGTGAATTTTCATCGCAAAATGTTATTCTTAATATCATAAGAACTACCTGCTGATGACAATTTTAAATTGATATTCGTTCGAAATGGACCAGAATACCCCTAAAAAATCAACTTTTTAAAGGCAAGTTTTTATTTGGTCTTCCATTACAAAAATACCTTCTTTGGATATGTATTACTATACACAGATTCGAAAAAATTGTCAAAAAACAAATATATAACAAATAAATGATATTAAAGGCAAGATAAGTTACTTTTCTACCTAACTGAATAACTTTTTAGTGTTTTTATTTAATGTAAAATGTTTATTTGGCTTGAAAAACAGTGTTTACCGATATATTTGAAAAAGACAAATGGTGGCGGACTTGGTGTTGAACACAGTAAGTTTGGGAAAATGAATTCAAACAAAAAAATTATACAAAATACTGTTAGAAGCCCACCGAATATATGCCTGCCTATGTCATGGTAACATATATTGAGCGAGTTTCTAACAATATTTTGTATAGTTTTTTTTAGTTTGAACTCATTTCCCCAAACTTACCGTCACTGCTATTTGTCTTTTTTTTTAATAAATTGATAACACTATGATTTTCGAACCAATTACACATTTGAAAGTGAGTAAAACCACTAAAAACGTTTGCAGATAGGTAGAAGCATAACTTATCTTGCCTTTGATAACATTTGTTTTATATTTGTTTGTTGGGGTTTTTTTTTTTTACGTGTTTTTTGAATCTATGTATATAGTAACACAAACCGGTAAAATCCCTTCAAAGCATATTGAGGTTATATGAGAAAATAAAGCTGTGTACGCATTACAAATGTTTCTTTTCTGTTTCTTATTTTATACATTAATACATTAGGGGTCATTTCCAGTTAAAAGTTTTTTTACTGTACCCATCTGAACTAGAGAAAATCATGATTAAAATGTGTAGGTCTCGTGTAAATAACTAAAAAAGAATATGAAATATGGTCGACGTTCTGTAGACCGACAGATGATCAAAAAGTTAGATCGAGTGTACCGGTAGGTGTATCAGAATTTTGGGGGAATTTTTGACACCTCTCACACAAAACTGCGAATAAAATATAAAAAACTCGTAATTTCTCTTTTTAAAGTGGGCTGTTTATTTTCTGTATGAAATATACTTACAAAATAAACTATTAAAGTTGTTTAAAAAATAATAGAAATATTATTTTTTATTTTTTAAAAAACAGTTTTTACAAAGTGCCGGTGCGCATTAAACCAGACTTTTTTTTACGTATGAAATCAATTGAATTTTACAAGTGAAATCTTTTTCAATTTTTAAACTTTAAAAATGTATCAAAATTTTTCTATTAGTTCAATTTTTACGATATTTTCAGGGTCAATGTGAAATTTTATGCTCTTTCCAATAAACTGAATATAATATTTTAGACAAACGTTTTCTTTTAAATTCACCACCCCATTTTGAAATGTCTATTAAAATTTAAATAATTTACTCACCAAAGTTTTATATATCACAAATTGAAGATAAAAGAACAATAAATAATCTAATTTAGAACAAAAAAAAAGTGTTTTTTGGAAATTTACCTGTAAAGTCGAAAGTGTAAAACATTTTTTTTAAACCACCTTGATTTTCTTTTTTTTTTAAATGAAAGCTCATGTTATGCTTATATCGTCAAGTAAATACCAGATGATGACGATAATTCTTCCTATTTCATTCAATGTTTTCTTTTTTCAGATATTAAAAAAAAAATTCACTCGATAAAGTAGAAATAAAATATAATAATCAAAATCTCGTGTATTTCATTAAGTGAATTAAAAAAAAAAAAAAAAAAATTGGTTGACTGGGTTTTTGTTTAATGGCAAAAATTTATAAGTGAATGTGTGCTTTTTTTCACCTACAGAGGCCCAAAAATACTAATTTTGGTTAACAGCACGCAATAAAAAGATATTAATTATGCCGTTTATAAGTCACCGTAAGATAATCGCGAAAAAAATCAGATTTGTCTCCCTTTATTTGAACAGTCAAGAAATCTGAGTTCGCGTTTTTTTTTTTTTTAATCCTTGTTTAAAGTATTTTATTTAAAAAAGACATGGAATAGAAGTACAAATATGGATAAATTTTTAACAATGAACAATGGAAGTAGAATTTTTTTATAGGTAAGTGATTCTTTAGAATTTATATATATTTTTTATAATCGAAGTAGGTAAAATTTTGTTGATTTTCTTTAAATCTTTTTTAAAGAAAACCGATTTAAAAAAAACAAAACAAATATTGCATAATTTGCTATTAAACTTGTTATTTTTTCTAAAATTTGGTCTTTGCTCCTTTAATTGAAAAAAAAAAAAAAAAATTAGGGTTTGAATTACATTTTTCATAGTTATAAGCTTCGAAAGATAGTAAGTTGATTTATTCAAGTTCATATACGGCATTTTTAATGGCCGCTTCTGATACACCTAGTGTACCGGAAAATGAAATGAGACCAAATTGACAACTCGGAAATTCTAAAAACAACAAAAAAAAAAAACAATTGAAACAATTTTATTTTATACTTATGTAGAATAAATGCAACAACAAAAGAAAGCATGAAAAATAATTTAAACAAATTAATTTTTTTCAAATGTTTTTTTTTATGTAGAATAAATGCACGCGATTGAAACAAAGGATTTCGTCGAATTGATTTGTTCCCACTCAAAGGTATTTGCTTATTTTTGTTTATCGCTGCAAGTGCTAATTTGGACTTACACCAATTTTCCTGTTAATAATTACCTATAGCTATAATCTCTGGCAAAAAAAAAAAAAAAAAATATATATATATATATATATATATATCCACCCCCGCCTTCCAAAAACCCAGCCAAACAAAAAATATCCATCCAAAAAGAAAAAAAGAACACACTCTCCAATATCTATAAAAAAAAAAACAGCATAAAGAAAAAATATCTATCCCAAAAAAAAAAAAAAAACGTAAAATAATCCGAAAAGCGCAAAGTTCAAGCAAAAAAAAACCAAAAAAAAAAAAAAAAAAAAAAAAAACACACCAAACGCCTTTCCTTTTCTGAATAATGAATGCTCCCTTGATGAACTATGTACAACATCAGAGCCGATGCATATTTTGCTAGAGGGGCTTCTCAACTTGTGTACGTCAGCCAAAATAAAAAAATTGTTTAAATTATTTATTTTAAAAGTATTAACCATTAAAGTTTTTTCATTTTAAGTTTCCGAGTTATAAATTTGGTCTCATTTCGTTTTCTGGTACACTTGATCTGAACGTCGACCATCTTTCATATTCTTCATTAGCTATTTTACACGAGACATACACTAGCAGTGTTAGAAATCGTCAGTAAAAATTCACGGTAAACACTGGAATATTTAGACTTCCTGTCTTTTGAAGCTTATAACTTCTTGAAAAATATAATTCAAACCCTAACTTAATTAAAGGAACAAAGACCAAAATTAAAAATAACAGGTTTAATAACAAATTATGAAATGTTTTTTTAAATCGGTTTTTCTTAAAAAAGTTTAAAAAAACAAAAAACAAAAAAAAAAAAAAAAAAAAAAACGAAATTTTACTTCCTTCGATTATAAAAAATATATATAAATTCCAAAAAAATACTTATGTATAAAAACTAGTATTCGACGAGTAGTTCAATTGTTAAGAATTTATTCATATTTATACTTATATTACATGTCCTTTTTAAATAAAATACTTTTTTAAACAAGGATTAAAAACAAACGCGAACTCACATTTTGTTTCAACTGTTCTAATAAAGGGAAACAAGTCTGATTTTATTTGCCTTTATATTCCGGCGCCTTGAAAGGACATAATTTTTGTGTCTTTTTAATATGTGCTTTCAACCAAATTTAGTATTTCGGTCCTCCGTACTTAAAAAACGGAAATTATTCACTTAGAAGTTTTTATTGTTAAACAAAAAAAAAACATTTGACCGATTTTTTTTTTATTATTTCATATAATTTTTGTTTTTTTTTATATCTAAAAAAAAAAAAAGAAAACATTATAGAAATAGAAAAAGTTGTTGTAAGCATCCCATATTTACTTGACATTCTAAGCATAACTTCCACTAAAAAAAAAAAAAAAAAAAAAATTAACGTGTTTTAAAAAAAAAAAAAAACGTTTTACACTTTGGACTTTACAGATAAATTTCGAAAAAGCACTACTTTTTGTTTTAAATTTGAATATATTATTTATTGATCTTTTATCTTCAATTTGTGATATATGAAACTTTGGTACATAAATTATTAAGATTTTAATAGACATTTAAAAATGGGGAGTGGGTGAATTTAAAAAAAAACAAAAAACCTTTGTCTAAAATATTATATTTGGTTTATTGGAAAGAGCATAAAATTTCACATTGACCCTGAAAATATCGTAAAAATTGAACCAATAGAGAAATTGATAAATTTTTAAAGTTTAAAAATTGAAAAAATATTTAACTCGTAAAATTCAATTGATTTCATTAGGTAAAAAAAAAAAAAAAAAAAAAAAAAGGCTGCATGAAGACACGCCGGCACTTTGTAAACACTGTTTTTTAAAAAAATAAAAAATATTTCTATTATTTTTTTAAACAACTTTAATAGTTTATTTGGGAAGTATATCCCATAAAAAAATAAACAACCTACTTTAAAACACGAGAAATTACGAGTTTTTTTTATATTGTATTCGCAGTTTTGTGTGAGAGGTGTCAAATTCCCTCAAAATTCTGATACACCTAGAGATACATATTTTAATCATGATTTTCTCTAGTTCAGATGGGTACAGTAAAAAAAACAAAACTTTTAACTGGAAATGACCCTAATCTACTAATGTATAACATAACAGAAAAGAAACATTTGTAATGCGAATGCATATACAGCTTTATTTTCTCATAACCTCAATACGCTTTGAAGGGATTTTACCCACTTGTCCTAGGTGTATCAGAATTTTTGTAGGAATTTTTGACACCCCTAACACGAAACTGCGAATAAAATATAAAAATCTCGTAATTTCTGTTAAAAGTGGGTTGTTTATTTTCTTTATGAATTATACTTCCAAAATAAACTATTAAAGTTGTTTTAAAAGTAATAGAAATTTTTTTTTTTTTTTTTTAAACAGTAATGAATTTTCCGAACTCAATATTTTTCAATTTTTAAACTTTAAAAATTGATCAAATTTTTTCTATTGATTCTATTTTTACGATATTTTCAGGGTCAATGTGAAATGTTATGCTCTTTCCAATAAACCAAATATAATATTTTAGACAAACGATTTTTTTAAATTCACGCCCACCCCCATTCTCAAGTATCTATTAAAAAGTAAATAATTAATTTACTCACCGAAAAGTAAATAATTATTTTAAACACAAATTGAAGAGAAAAGGTCAATAAATAATATATTCAAATTTAAAAAAAAAAAAAGGGGGTTTGTATTACTGTACACAGATTCGAAAAGTTGTCAAAAAAACAAATATGACAAATAAATGTTATCAAATGCAAGGTAAGTTACTTTTCTACCTAACTGGATATATTTTTTGTGTTTTTATTCAGTGTAACATGTTTATTCAGCTCGAAAAACATGCAGTGTTTATCGATGTATTGGAAAATTCAAAATGGCGGCCGACTGTCTCTTTAACACGGTAAGTTTGGGAAAAGATGTTATAAATAATAAACTAGACGAAATACTATTAAAAAACAACCGAATATATGTCAACTTATGTCACAGTAACATATATTGAGCGAATTTCTAACAGTATTTTGTCTAGTTTATTATTTATAATACCTTTTCCCAAACTTACCCTCTCCGAGAGAGAGTCGGCCGCCATTTTGAATTTTCCAATACATCGGTAAACACTGCATGTTTTTCGAGCTGAATAAACATGTTACACTGAATAAAAACACAAAAAATATATCCAGTTAGGTAGAAAAGTAACTTATCTTGCATTTGATAACATTTATTTGTCATATATTTGTTTTTTGACAACTTTTTCGAATCTATGTGTACATTAATACACCCCCCAAAAAAAAAAAACGTAGCGTTTTTTAGAATTTTACCTGTAAAGTTTGAAGTTTAAAACCTTTTTTTTTAAACCACGTTATTTGTTTTTTCTTTTAATGGAACCTTGGTCCTTTCTCCTTTAATTGAAAAAAATTAGGGCTTGAATTACATTTTTCGAGGAGTTATAAGCTTGGAAAGACAGGGGGTCGAATAATTCACGCCTCCCATTTTGAAATGTCTATTAAAAAGTAAATAATTAATTTATGTACCAAAGTGTTATATATCACGAATTGAAGAGAAAAGGTCAATAAATAATATATTCAAATTTAAAACAAAAAACTTTTTTTTTTTTTTTCTTTTAGAAATTTACCTGTAAAGTCCGAAGTTTAAAACCTTTTTAAAAAAAAAAAAAAAAAAACACTTTTTTTTTAATGAAACCTTGGTCCTAGCTCCTTTAATTGAAAAAAAAAAAAAAATATAGGGCTTGAATTACATTTTTCGAGGAGTTATAAGCTTGGAAAGATGGGGTGGAATTATTCACTATTTTCACGAAATTTCTGACACACCTATTGTTGTCTATAGTGCAAAATGGCACAAATTACTTATTGTTTTTATTTATTTTTGTTTGTTTACAAGTTCGACGTTGACTATTATGAAAATTTGTCTAATCTCGTAAATGTGTTTCGTTTTCCATTTCTTGAAACTGGTTTTTATTTTGTGCGATTCCCTTTCATGATTGGATTTTACTGAACCAATATTGGCAGCCATGGGACCCGTGACCCGATCTACAAAAGTAGCCTTAAAACAAACCAAAAAAATAACAAGGACGATAACTCCATCAAGACTTTCAGTGGAATAGAGTTACCGTCCTTAGGCGTGTCTGTGTTATTACTCAGATACAATTGCCGTAGACTTACTTCTACTTCGCTTTTGAACAGATTTTAGTTTGGGACAGTAATATATATTTAAAATCATCTAAAAAAAAATAAATAAATATAAAAAAAATTTTTTTAACTCAAGTAAATAAAATAAAAAGAAAGATACCTATGTACGATACGGCCCATGCTATATTTTAACAGGGTTTTGAAGTTAAATTCAATTTTGCGATATCTTTTGTTTATTAAACTGTTAGGTGAAAGTACAGAATAGTTTTAAAAACCGACCTCCCTCTTTCTAAATAATAACGTTATTATTTCAGCACGGTCCGTATTCTCCAATAAGTACCAAAAATAACGATCCAAACAAACACTGTGTATGCCGATGCGTGTTATTAATAAATTTTCTGCTGTTAAAACAGTATTGGCCACAACCATAAAAGCAAGACAATTGTGAGTATCTATTACATACTATATTTGTATTTTTAGCGACAAGAAACGGAAGAAAGCAAACGCAGTCAACAGATGGAAGTCTACATGAAATAACTTTTTTGAGTTTTGTAGTTCTGACATACCGCAATTTCTCCAACGATATCTAATAAGGATTCTTTCTTGTCGTCGTATCCACTGTATGACTCGAGGATGCCGCAGATATACATAACGAACACGCTGACATCAAGGTCAGCATTTAACTGTAGTAATCGTCCCTCGAGCCACTGACTAAATTGATTGTCATCGTCAGGGCACATGAGGCTAGACGCCATGCTGCCTGGACGAATGCGGAGGAGAGAGGGGGGCGGAAACGGAAGCAGAAACGAATTGACGCGCTTGCGCTTTTGTACGCTTCCGTTTCATTGCAGACGAACAACAAAGGGGAAACGCACCAAAGGCACGTGGAACGACCTCCAACTCAAAACTTTTCTAACAGGGTAAATGATGACTTCGAAGGTGTAAACAATAATGCGATTTTTTTTTTAATTGGGTGCTTATTTAGTATTAAACCTATTTTCAAAACAAAAATACAGAAAACGTTTATATAAAAACTTTATGATGTACGTGCTCATAACGGAACGAAGGTGTTATATTCCGAAAAATCACGCACGAAGCGAGATCTTATGTTGTGATCCGCCATGTTTTATAAATAAGCGGGAGACAACCCAATTCAAACTATAAAAATTAAATCAGCCCAAAATTCCCTATTAAAATTGCTACAAGTAGTAAAAATTACTTTCTACAGAAAAAAAAAAAAAAAAAACAAAAAACAATCGATCAATTTATGTGATTTTTTTGGAATATGACATCTTTGGTCCATGACAATATGTGCACTAGGTGTATCAGAATTTTTGTAGGAATTTTTGACACCCCTAAGACGAAACTGCGAATAAAATATAAAAAAAACTCGTAATTTCTCTTTTTAAAGTGCGTTGTTTATTTTATTTATGGATTATACTTCCAAAATAAACTATTAAAGTTGTTTTAAAAGTAATAGAATTTTTTTTTTAACAGTCATGAAATTAATTGAATTTTACGAGCTCAATATTTTTCAATTTTTAAACTTTAAAAATCTATCAAAGTTTTTCTATTGATTCTATTTTTACAATATTTTCAGTGTCAATGTGAAATTTTATGCTCTTTCCAATAAACCGAATATAATATTTTAGACAAACGTTTTTTTTTTTAATTCACGCCCCTCCCCATTTTCAAGTATCTATTAAAAAGTAAATAATTTATGTACCAAAGTTTTATGTATCACAAATTGAAGATCAATAAATAATATATTCAAATTTAAAACAAAAAAATAGTGTTTTTTTTAGAAATTTACCTATAAAGTCCGAAGTTTAAACGTTTTTTTTTTTGTTTTTTTTAACCACGTTGTTTGTTTTTTCTTTTTAAATGAAACCTTGTTCCTTGCTCCTTTAACTAAAAAAAAATTAGGGCTTGAATTACATTTTTCGAGTAGTTATAAGCTTGGAAAGACAGGGGGGTCGAATTAATTCACGCCTCCCATTTTGAAATGTCAATTAAAAAGTAAATAATTAATTTACTCACCAAAGTTTTATATATCATAAATTAAAGATAAAAGAGCAATAAATAATATATTCGAATTTAAAACAAAACAAAAGTAGTGTTTTTTAGAAATTTACCTGTAAAGTCCGAAGTTTAAAACCTATTTAAAAACAAAAACAAAAAAAAAACGTTGTTATTTTTGTTTTTTTAATGAAACCTTGGTCCTTGCTCGTTTAATTGAAAAAAAAAATTAGAGCTTGAATTACATTTTTCGAGTAGTTATAAGCTCGGAGAGACGGGGTGGAATTATTTAATATTTTTCACCAAATTTCTGACACACCTATATTTGCACGATAAAGATTTTTCTGCAGTTTAGTTTAAGAAAGAAAAATGTTTAATTCTAAGTAAGCACCAGAAATTGTGTATCTCTACTTACATACAAAGGGCACTTTGTGTGGGTGTGTGTATGTGTGTGTGTGCATGTGTGTGAGAGTTTGTTCCCTATGGACTCCAAAACAGTTAAACCGGTTTTTTGTAATTTCACACAAATGTATAGCTGTCTGGCAGTGTTCTGACATAGGTTTTGTATCGGAATACCTCCAATAAGTAGCAAAAAATCAATAATCGCAAAAAATTCGGTTAACGAAGGAATAGGTCGATTTTAGTTAAAGTTAACATACTTGTCCAGCCTAACATCACAAGTGCATTTGAGAATTTTTATCACCGCATAAGCAGAAAGGCCTGACATATAAAATCAACAGCAGTTTTTTTTATAAGACAAGGGTGCATTAAAATAGATGTTTCTGTTTAGAGCACAATTGAACCGTAATACTTGACTTTTGCATTTTAAACTTTAATTCAAATCATTATATAAAAAATAAAATAATTTTATAAAATCAGTAATAGGTTCTCTATAATGCAATGCAGACTACAATGTATTGTGCACTGCGGTGAGTACCCAACTGGAGCAGGCAATCAATTAGTTTGATTAACAAATGGGTGATGTCACTTATTTCGATGATAATAAACTTATTGGGAGTGTGGAAAATTTATTTATCTTCATTCAATCCCGGGTACCATCGGGTCTCTCTGCCAGCAAGCAATAAAATGGTTATACGGACAAAACACTAAGAAACGGGGCCTAATTAGAGTTGGGCCCCGTTTTTTTTTTTTGGCGGGGGGTCACCCTGTATACTGTTTTTTTTTTTTCTTTAATAATATTTAGTAAAGAACCATTTCAACATAAGATCTATTAAATAAAACGCATGCAATTTTAAGAAAAAGACATTTGAAATGTGTAAATATGCTATAAGAATTGTGATTTTCACAAAATGGAGCCTTACCGGATACTGCTATGCTGTTTATTTTTGTATTACCTAAGACAAAAAAAGTTTTAAAACGTCTCTATTTTCCCTATTACTACGTAATGCTAAATTTACTTTAACTCCAAAACGTCCTTAATGTCATACATATACTAGCAAAAGTACCTGTCGTTGACTGGGTTCGAAAACAGCCTACAGAAAATGGACTCTGATTTATGAAAGCATGATAGGTTATGAAAAGGAAGGATTGTAAAGAGATAGCGTCGAATTTGGGGGTATCAAAACCAAAGCAAAATATGATGAAAGTAAAAATAAAATAGATAAACCCCATAATTTATTATACCATACCTGTTCAAAATTGTGGGGTCTGCGTTTGTGCCTGGCCTCCATAGAATGGAAATAGGCACAAACTGTAATAAAGACTTTTCATATCTATCTGCGTAAGTATACTTTGATAATTATGTTTCAGTTTGAAGAAATATGGTATAATAAAATTATGGGGTGTTCGTTTGCACCTGACCTCCATAGAATGGAAATATGTCACAAAGTTTAACAAATTTTTTTTAATATAGATCCACAGAATATTATGATAAGTGGTTCAGTGTGAACAGATATGGTATAATAAATTATGGGATTTATCTATTTTATTTTTACTTTCATCATATTTTGCTTTGGTTTTGATACCCGCAAATTCGAACCAAATTTACAACTCTTCCTACAACCCTATCATACTTTCATAAATCAGAATCCATTTTCTGTAGGCTGTTTTTGAACCCAGTCAACGACGGGTACTTTTGCTAGTATATGTATATATATATATATATATATATATATATATATATATATATATATATATATATATATATATATATTAGTGTTGGGATGAATAATCGGAATTGGGAAAATCAGAACTTTCTGGGGTATCAAAATCGATATTGGAATTGGAAAAATTTATACTGATTTTCTGATGCCAAAAACGATTCCTTTGATTATCTTTTTTTTATTTGATTTTGGTTTAAGAAAAATGTTCCATTGTTGATAGTAATAATAATAGAAATAATAAATATTTATTGATTTTAACGAACAGTAAAACAAAAATCTATAAATCACCCAACTTCATAAGTGTGTTTTTCCGTTTGTGAAAATATATGCATGTTTAAGTGGTGTTTTTTGGTAATCGAGACAAAATAACCATTTTATAGTTAAATATGGAGGGATTTATAAAGAATCGGAATTTAGTACAGAATCAGTAAAAATATTGGAATCGTTACATCACTAATATATATATATATATATATATATATATATATATATATATATATATATATATATATAAATATAAAATATATATATATCTTATCTTTCTTTTAATAATATTATTTGAAATCATTTCCTTTTTCCTTATAACCATTTGTGAATTATTCTGAATGCACATAGGAAGGTAACCAATTATCATACATAGTATCACTGATGCTATATTTACTCTGAAACAAATGCAAAAGAAGTGTGCTGGTAAGAAGAGGAACCTATATTTTGATTTTGTGGTTTTAGAGGAAGCTTTTGATAGCTTGCCAAGAAGCCTTGTCTGGTGGGCTTTGCATAAATTAGGCGCAAGCAAGTTATTGGTGAAGGGTGTTCAAACAATGTATAGAAATGTTCAAAGTTGTCTTAGAATTAACAACACATTTACTGACGACTTTAATGTTAAAGTAAGAGTACAGTAGTGTTCTGCACCAAGTCTGTTGCTTTTCATCCATAAATTAGAAGCTTTGTCCAGAGAGTGTCATACAGGTTGTCCAGAACAGATGCTGGAACCTAGTCCTTAACTGTGGAACAATAGCTCTACTTGCTTAGTTGGAGTTGGAGGAATACTATGAAACATAAGACCAGGTGAGCATTGTCTGAAGATAGCGGTTTCAATCCTACCCAAAGCTGACCAGAGGATTAGTTAGCCAAAACGTGGTCAAACAACAACAACTATATTTATTTTGTTATGGCATGATTAGAAATGCATGTAATAATTTTTGCGGTGAAATTTGAAGGATAGTTTATTATTGGATTTTATCTACACGCCAACGATACAATAATTTGTAACACTCTAAGCAAACTCGGAATACAAAAACTATAAAACAAACATCTCCAAAACAAACCAATTTCTGATGCAGGCATATATACGTTTCTGTGCCATCATATATATGTTGGTGAAACCCAATGTAGTTTAAAGAAAGGGCTCAATGAGCATAAAAGCGATATAAGAAATAGCAATTCTCTGAATACATTATTCTCTCATTCATTGCAACATAATCATACTTTTGACTTCAAACAAGCAAAAATAGTTAAATTTATTTCAAATAAACCACGACAGAGATTTCTTGAATCAGCACTTATCACAAATTCAAACACAATTAAACAACATGGAGGTTTCTATAATTTATCGCCATTAATAAGTAAACTCCTATTAAAAGAACGTAATTTTAAACACAGGTTAATTCTCTCACACCATATAAGGGCCATATTTATTACAAACAGAATATAAATTGCATCATATCTTTTTTAAATATATTAACAGCTATATGACGTTTTTTTAAAAAGTATTACTTCCTCTCTACAAACGCTATAATGTTTTTTGAATTTCCAACGACTTTTTTCATTCTGAAATAGAACAAAGTCATTCTTTTCACAACAAATATATTTTCAAATATTGTACTGGTATTTTATTTTCTTCAATGTATTCGTCCAGAAGAAGTCTTAGAATAAAGATGAAACATTGATAAACGTATGACTTGAGTTGTTCCTTTTTCATCTCTCTCTCTCTCTCTCTCTATATATATATATATATATATATATATATATATATATATATATATATATATATGCATATATATATATATATATATATATATATATATATATATATATATACATACATTAAATATTCCTATTTATCGATTATATCAATCTACTTACACATTCATATCCTGTATGTATATTTACTTATATTTTACTTTATGTATTTACTTAAATACTTACTTGCTTTATCTGGAATTTGCAGATACCAGCCATCCTCTCCCCTTAAAATTTTTTTTTTTTAATTTTATATTTTATATTTATTTTTATTTTTTATTTATTTCTTTATTAAATTATTTATTTATTTTTTCCATTTAGTGTCTTTTAATTAATTTGTTGACATTTTCTTAAGTAATAATCTGTACATTTCAGTTGACTTCCTTTTTTGCCCTATATTATTCGTGCCTTTTAACGTTATTCTGTTTGGGTCATTTTGACATTTGCTTTTCTAATTTATATTTAATTCTATCACCATTTAATATTTTTCTCTCTCTTCTTCTTTATTGATTTTTTTAAATTACACTTTGTTCTCGGCAGCCGTGTTAAAAGCATATCTTATTTTTCTTTTATTATTATTGGAACTTTTCCTCCCTATTCCTTATACATATTTGTGAATTATTCCACGGATTCCGGCTTTTTGGATTATTTTGGACCATCTTCCAATTACGCAATTTTCTTGGATTTTACTTGTGTAAATGGAAAATTAAATTCACTTTCTTGGACTTACATTTTTGGATTTTACCGTCATTGGACACCTTAACTTTCACCTAACTATCCATTCACATGAAATCACCTTTTTCCTCACCATATTCCCTCTGCTTCACTTTTTTGTTATCAAGTAAGATCTTTGACTTACTTGTTGTTTCATCAAATGCTTTTGTATGCAAAATCCGATCCTGCATTTTGCTAATTCCTACCCTCTGATGAGAAGGAAAGTATTTCTTCAAAACTCCACGGATTAAGGACTATCCACTTATTAAGTGTTTCTTTTTCAGATTAAATATGTTTTTAACTCTTTTTCAAAGTGTTTTTTAACATGTTTTATTAACTATTTGCTCTTATATATATATATATATATATATATATATATATATATATATATATATATATATTAGTGTTTGGATGATTAATCGGAATCAAGAATTAGAAAAATGGGAGCTTTTTGGGGTATCGGAATCGAAAAAATTTGAGCCTATTTTTCGATGCCAAAATCGATTCCTTAAATTATTTTTTTTATTTGATTTTGCTTTAAGAAACATCTCCCATTGCTTGCAGTAATAATAAAATAAATATTTATTGATTTAAACTTCCAGTAAAACTAAAATCTCTAGGTCACCCCCTCACAAGTGTGTTTTTACTTTTGAGAAAATATAAGCACATTTAAGATGTGTTTTTATGCTAATCGGGACAAAATAACACTTTTTATAGTTAAATATTTAGAGATTTATAAAGAATAGGAATCGGTAATTGTATTGGAATCAGGAAAAATATTGGAATCGTCCCATCACTAATATCTATATATATATATATATATATATATATATATAAATTCACCTTTTTTAAAAGATGAAATTGCTCGATTGCGCCAAAGACAAAATTCAAGCAAGCAAAGAAGGACTGTTGAACAGTCCACAGAGTTTTATAATTATATAGATACTTGATTGGCTAATAGATATCATTACATGAATGGAATCTGCTTTGCTGAGTTTGAATCCTATGGAATGCATTGTTTTCATTTACACACTAATATTCTCGAAAAAAGTATTGATATCTTCCAGAAAAGGACATATTTTTTTTTTTTTTTTTAGTAGCTGAGTGGTCTTGGCTACAGTAATCGTGCAATACAATCTAGTAAATTGCCTTAACATTTGTTCAAAATCGTAGCTGATAATATGCTTAAGCTTTAGGCTTGCAGCATATCTTTTAACGTCTACTCCAGACTGTAATATCCGTCCTTATTCATGGCTTACACCAGCCAATCCAATCAAATGTTAGTGATGAGACGAATCCAATATTTGTCTCAATTCTGATACAATTACTGATTCCGTTCTAAATTCACAATTCCAATACAATTACAGACGCGGATTCTTTATAAATCTGTAAATATTTAAAGTAGTTATTTTTCCCCAAATTATCATAAAAACACATATTAAAGATATTTTCTCAAATGTAAATAAATACATTTTTATGGAATTATCTACAGTTTTTAGTTATTATTTTTTAGTTATTATTATAAAGACAACACCCGAAAGTATCCTGTACCTCTATAAAGCCACCATTCGCCCATGTATGGAGTATTGCTGTCATATTTGGGCTGGTGCATCGGCTACTAGTCTCTCGCTCCTTGACAAGGTTCAAAAGAGAGTCGCAAATCTGATAGGCCCTGAACTGGCATCTAAGTTCAGCCTCTGTTCCATTGACGAAACGTTGCATCCCTCTGCCTGTTCTACAAGTATTATAATGGTGAATGCTCTGACGAACTGCAAGCACTTGTGCCCCCACGATGTGAACGCCCTCGACAGACCCGACAGGCCGCAAAATCCCACCCCCACACTGTAGAAATCCCTAGATGTAAAAGATCTTTCTACTCCAGTAGTTTCTTCCCCAGAACCGCTAGACTTTGGAATTCCATTCCAGGTCCCTGCTTCCCCAACTGTACTGACGTGCAGAAGTTCAAGTGCAATGTGAACCAACATCTTGCTGCCCAAATCCCTACATAGTACCCCAGTAGTTGTTGCCCCTGTTAGTAGCCCCCTACACCAAAGTGGCAATTTGCCTTGTATGGGGTGAAAATGTAATTAAAAAAAAAAAAAAAAAAAAAAAAAGACAATTCTCTATCGATTATTATATTGAGCCTAATATATCATAGTGAGATCAAAACAAAAATCTATTTTTTATGTGAGTGAGTGCCAGCAGCTTGAATCCAAACCAAAACATATAACTCTCCACCCTTATTCCTTAGCATCTAAGGCACACTCATATACCCTTAAAAGTTCTGATTCTCAATTCCAATTCAGATTAAGCGTCCCAGTACTACTAGATGTATATATTATTTAATTGGGATTCATTATTGAGACGAGTAAATATTTATTAATTTATTTATTGCGGACTTTTATCCTCATCATCGTCAGGTGGTTAGCGTGACTGGATAGGAACTCCAAATCTTCTAACTGCATCCTCAGCAATTACTGCCATCCATAGTTATTGTTGTCTCACCACGTTTCGTCCAACTAATCCTCTGGCCAGCTTTGGGTAGGATTGAAACTGCTATCTTCAGACGATATTCATCTGGAACCGTAGAGATTCAACGTCTCTATTCACTGCACCACGGGCTCCGAAGGGCTATGGTTGGATTTTTTTGGTCTTATGAATCCATGTTTATTTATTATTTCATCTTCCATTGTCAGGTCCGTATCGAATGGTATATATTATTTAATTAATTCGAATTCTTATTGAGATGAGTAATTTGTATTATTTATTCATTTATTTATTACGGACTATTACCCTCATCTTTTAGGTGTTGTTTCACGTTTCGGACGACTATTCCTCTGGCCTTCGTCAGGTGGTTAGCCATCAGTGGCTTAGTTGGGCAAAACGTGGTGAGACGACAACAACTATGGAAAGCAGTAATTGCTGAGGATGCAATTAGGTTGTTTAGGTTGGTTGTTTTTGTTTTACGGTATATCAACCCTTTTCGGGTTATTTAATGCTGAATACAAAGATTTTGAAGAAAAATTTTTTTAATAGAATATATTTGTCGTTTTCACGTCGGTTTCTATTTAACCCATAGTTGGGACCCTAACAGGTACTACCACTCCGGGTCAGAGTGGACCTGGGAGCAATGGAAATTAAAGGGTGGCTCCATACTCCCCAAAGCCCACAAGCTGGGGCCTCACCACTGGATATAGTTTAAGGTCATATCCAGGAGACCCATTGAGGGACTTTTACCCTCTGCAGGGGGGCAGTCGGCGTATTCTAATGCCCAACCTACAGGGCCAGAGGATGCAGTTAGGAGATTCGGAGTTCCTATTCTGTCGCGGTTATCACCTGACGAAGGCCAGAGGAATAGTTGGCTGAAACATCATGAAACAACAACTAAAATGTGAGGCTAATAGTCCGCAATAAATAAATGAATAAATAAAACTGGATGTATACATATTGATTCCATCAGCTATGAAGCCCTCAACTCTTCAAGTACAGGTTAAATAAAAACTTATGTTCACTTGAATACTCATCATGTTTTATGTAACTAACATATTTTTTTCTTTATTTTCACAGGTTTTATTTTGTTAGCTGTTATGCGGACTTGCTAGACATGTCACATCATTAACAGAATATCTGAAAACGAAAACAGACAAAATTATGTCATGAGTTTTCAACAGTTTCTTGTGAAAGGTACAAAATTGTACTCAAAGACAAATCATGCAATTCTGAAAGCCTTTCGAAAAGTCCATGTCCATTACAGGAATAATTCTACCAAAACAAACGCCAAGCCTATCTTACACAAAGTCATCATATCAAAATCAAAGAACATCTTTGAGAATTTAGCTCTTGAAGAATGGTTGTACCGCAATGCAGACTTTCAGGAATGTTCGTACTTGTTAATGTGGCGGAATCACGAGACAATCGTGATTGGCAGACATCAGAATGTATGGAAGGAGGCTAATATCCCATTATTATATGCCGCAGATGTTTGCCTCGCCCGGCGCTACTCTGGGGGAGGTGCTGTTTACCATGATCTTGGGAATGTAAATTTTTCGTTTTTAACATCACGGAAACATTACAATCGGAAGCAGAATTTGAACACTGTGGTTGACGCTTTACATAATAGATGGGCATTGGATTTGCATGTCGATACACGAGATTGCATCATGTGGAACAATCTCTACAAGGTAAAGAATTTGGTGTTTCTTAAGAGTCGATAAATTGATTTTTTAAATCTGCCATTTAAGCATTTTAATAGGTCCTGGATATGACCTTAAACTATATCCAATGGTGAGGCCCCAGCTTGCGGGCCTTGGGGAGTGTCAAGCAACCTCTTAATTGCCATTGCTCCCAGGTCCACTCTGATCCGGAGTGGTAGTAGCTGTTAGGGTCCCAACTATGGGTTAAATAGCAACTGACTTGAAAACAAAAACAAAACATTCTATTAAAAAAAATTTTCTTCAAAATCACTGGATTCGGCATTAAATAACCTGAAAAGGGTTGATATGCCGTAAAACAAGAAACAACAAACGACCAAAAAAAACAATAGTACATAATTAATTCATTTTCATGTCGAAAATAGTAATATATCCCAAAATTATGAAAATTCATCGAGAACAACAACTGCTATTGTGTTTTTAGTAAAAAAATGTCTATCGCTACATCGTCGGTGTGAGTTAAATTGTGCATTTCGAGTTATGTCCCCTGTGTGTTAACTCTTTATTGTCTACTTTATAACATCTGAGAAAAATGCAATTTTACCTAAATTCCTATAAAAATTACTTTTACCTATAAATAACTTTCAACTCAATGAATTTTCATAATTTTGGGATATATTACTATTTTCGACATGATAGTTGTTGGTGTTGTTTCATCCAATGCCAGTACACACAGGTGAAAGGTGAACAAATTCTGCAGAATCTTTCACGTTTTTTTCCAATTGTTGGAAATACTTGATGCTTTGCCAAGGCTAACAAGGGTATTTTTTATCGTGACGCCGTCACTAGATGGGTTGCCTACCACGGCTTAAGAGAGGCCCATCTACCCTCGAGAGAAGGATAGATCGCACCAGTTTCTCAACCTGGTATTTTTACCTTGTGGTACATACAGCGCTTTGCCTTCCCAAATGGTCACCCATTTGATACTGGCTAGGCTCAATGTTGCTTAACTTCAGTGATCTGGCAAGAACTGGTGTGCCGGCGTGATTGTGCTGTATATATGACAATTAAGTATGCAATATTATTTTCGCTTCAAACAACATGTTAAAAAAATTGATCTATCAACTCCATCTTGATAAGCATCTCTAGATGATAACTGGTTTGTGTGCAAAAATTGTCAGCACAATGGATGCAAATTTAGATGTGGAGAAAATACTCATACTATTTGGATTCTTTGAACTACTGTTGTCATCTTGAACGTTATTCCCACAACATTCGATCTTCTTTAAATGTATCTTGAACTAGCGTGTCTTTCTGTCAAGCTCGGGAATTTGCACAGAATTTCAAACAGAACCCTTTATTTAATCCATGTGTGTAACATGCTTTCATTCCATCAACCATGACACGGTAGAAGTTTGGAGTGTCACTTGCACTGAGGATTGAGCCTTCAACCTTCAGAAGAGTGCCACTTACAACTGATTTTTCTGCAAGGACCCGTGGCATAGTGAATAAAGTATTTGGTAATATTCAGTTGTAAGTTACACTCTTCTGGAGGTTAACAGTTCAATCCTCAGTGTGGACAACACTTAAAATACAATTGCGAATTACTTAGGACTTCTACCCAGTCATGGCTGATTGAACGAAAGCATGTTACTCTCATGGATTAAATAAAAGGTTCTATTCAAAATTCCATGCAGATTCCTGAGTTTGGCATAAAGATTCCGAAGTTAGACAGAAAGAACCCCGTGTTTGACAAAATACACCTGAAGAAGGCGGGAAGTTACATCAACCAAAACGTTGTGGAAATAATACTCAAGATGAGAAAAGTAATCTGAAAAATTAAAATAATAGTGTAACGTTACAGCGGGAGAGGAGGATTTATTATCTGTTGTGATTATAATCATTATTAATATTATTATTAATATATGTCTCTTTTTATGTGTCTATGTATGTGGTTGTATTACCTCTAGTGTGTGTGTGAATATATTAACGATGATAAAGTCAACATACCTTTTTTTTTCTGTTATCTTGATCTTCTCTTTGGGATGCAATTCTTCTCGTCACTGGTCGATGCTGCAAGGAATATCTCAGATGAAAGCATAACGCCAATTTTCTAGCATAGATCACTTTATTCGTCTACGAGTGAACAGGAGGGGAACCATCACATTGTCAACTCACTTCTTTTTTTTTGTGCTTTCGACGCATTTTCACATCTAACCCTGACATGTCAGCTTCGCCCAAGATCGGAAGGTAGACTGCACTTGCATGCGAGCGAAAAGATATCTTTCTCTCTCTCTCTCTCTCTCTCTCTCTCTCTCTCTCTCTCTCTCTCTCTCTCTTTCTTTCACACAAACCGGATGACACTTCAGGTGACACCATCCTCTCTAGCTCCAGCATTCGACATACGTCATCCTTAACCTTTTGAACTCTTTTTGCACTAACCAACCTGCCTGCAAAATCACAATTTCCAACATGCCAGCATAACCTGGGATAGATTAGATATCAATAGAAATAATCAAAAATTTAGTAATGTAATATGAAATGAAAAAAAAAAAAACATTAAAAAGTTATTGAAGATATTCAGAAGTTGTGTTACTTTGGTGACACTGTAAGATCATAAGGAGGAGCAGATGCTTGTGTGATTGCAAGAATTATGAGTCGATAGACTAAGTTCAGAGAACTACAGTCATTACTAACCAGCAGCAGCAGCAGCACTAGATGGAGATAATTACAGAGGTTTAAACTTGAAGTGATTGAGAGAATAATTGAGCAGCAAATAAGAAATCACATAAGAATAAATGAAATGCAATTTGGTTTTATGGTTTTTTTTGTTTTTTTTTACAAAGGCATCACCACATTATCAAGGCCCAGAGGCCACTCAAGGATAAGGGTTAAAGAGTGTACAGTAGAAATTGGTCAATATAGTAATCATTAGTAATGGAAATTTGGTAAATTTAATAACTTATATGGAACGGCTCATCAAGAACTTATTTACTTTAGACTTGAACACAACCATATTGTAGTCAGCCGGAAAGCAGGAAAACGGAAGACAATTCCACAGGCGTGCAGTTCTAAGAAAGAAGCTTTGTTCATGGAATCTACGTTTAGGTTTAGGCACAGATAAAGAGTGGGGGAAATTATTGATAGTGTTTACAGCTAGACGAGTGTTTCTTGTGAAAGTTTGGCGAGGGGGGACCAAAGATTGAAGCTCAGTTGAACACTTTCCATGAAAATAACGATACATCAGAGACAAACTCGCAACATCTCTTCTGTGAGATAGAGGTTGCAAGGAGGAGAAAAGGACATCTCCTACGAGGCTACGAAGTCTATTTTGAACTCTATCAAGGCAGGACAAGTCCTTTCTAGCAGCTCCTGCCCAGATGTGGCAACATTATTCCATCCTTGGACGTACCTGGCTCTTATATAGGTAGAGAATAGCATCAGCAGTGAGATATCTACTGGATCGATAGAAAGATCCCACCATTTTTCCAGCGGCCTTGGCAACAGATTTGATATACGTGTTCCATTTAAGATCAGGAGTAATGGTCAAGCCCAGAAGCTTGTCAAAACTTGAGGCCTCCTGAAGACGAGAGCCATTCATTTCAATTGATGACAAATGTGGATTAGAATGTTGATGATGTAAAGAGAAGCTTGGTTTTAGATGCATTAAAAGTAACAAGCCACTCCTTTCCCCATTGTACTACGTGCTCAAGATCAGAGGAGAGAGAATTGGAGAGAACTTGGTCGTTTACTGTCTTAGATGTGGTACCATAAATGTCTACAAATGATGTAAGGATATGATTTGGAAGATCATTAATGTAGATCAGGAAAAGAGTTGGGCCCAGGATGGATCCCTGAGGGACACCGGCATTAATACTGTGAGCTTCTGATTTTTGCCCCTCAACTACTACTCTTATGAACCTATCAGAAAGAAATGATTTAATAATTGAGAAGACTTTTCCAGCTATACCATAGCTAGCGATCTTATGAAGTAAACCTTCATGCCATACCCTATCAAAGGCCTTAGATATGTCAAGAGCAATTGCCCTAGAAAGATTGCCACCGTCGAGAGATTTGCTAATCCTATGCGATATAACTGTAAGGACATCTGCTGTAGATCTAGCAGAACGGAAACCATATTGAGTGTCACTAAGAAGGTTATTTTTGTTGAGATGTTTGATTACTTCTGTATTTAACACAGATTCTAGCAACTTACTCATGACGCACAGGAGACTTATTGGCCTGTACTGAGAGGGGGATGAGCGATCACCTGAATTCTTAAATACAGGGCATACTGATGAGATTTTCCAGGGAGATGGGAAACTATTCTCCTTAAGACAACGTTTAAACAGTTTTGTAAGTATGGGCGCTAATTCAGGTTGAAGTTTTTTGAGTACTATAATTGGAATACCATCAGGGCCAGTTGCTTTACTCGAATCAAGGTTTTTGATTAGCTTCGCAACATCACGTACAGATATACGTATATCACATAGTGTGTTTTCTGATACAGGAGGAAATATTGGGGGTTGGCGGTCTTGGTCGCAAAGGGTAGAATTAGCTGCAAAGTTCTTGACAAAGAGTTTGGCTTTGTCTGATGCTGACGAGATTACCTCAGGTCCATTGATAATAGTTGGGATGGAGCACACGCTTCTGTTCAGGATTCTGTTTGCTATTTGCCAAAACTGGTGGGAACCAAGCCGCTGCTCAGCTACTTTGGACTTAACAGATTGAGCATACAACACTCTTGCGTTCCTTATTACTTTCTTACAATGGTTGCTGGCAGTCCTGAAAACGGCTTTAGTTTCCATACATCTATTACGTTTGAAGCAGTGGAAAAAGTGATTTCTGTGCGCAATGGCAGCAGCACATTCTGGAGAGAACCATGGCTGGCTGTTAGGTTTTTTCTGAAACTTTTTAGAGGGTATGAAATGGTCAATACCTACAATTAACCATTCAGTTAGGTCTAATACTATAGAGGACACATCCTTTTTAAACATGGAATGCAGAGGTAGATCAGATATAAATGTACGGAAGCTATCCCAGTCAGCCTTAGTGTATCGATATACTGTACGATGAAGAGGTACGTCTGGGGACTTATTACATTTCATTTTTATCTTAATTGATACAACAGAGTGGTCGGAAGATCCAAGAGGCGACAGAACAGAAACTGAACATAGTTCAGGGCAAGTTGTGAGAAAAAGGTCTAGTAGGCTCGCATACTGGCCGTCATTATCGGGCACACGGGTAGGTTCCTGAACAATCTGAGTGAGGTCATAGGCAATGGAGAAATCATGACAGAACCTCCCCTCATCATCGGTCTTGTTTGAGTGGGTCAACCATTCGACGTTGTGAACATTGAAGTCTCCACATACGTGAATGTTAGCTGAAGGATAAGTAGAAAGGACTTGGTCAATTTTCTCAGATATGCTTTGAAAGATAGTAACTCCACTGTTGTGGGGGCGATAGAGAGTAAATATAAATGCAGTAGTGTGAGCTAAAGCAACCCGGAAGCACATATAGGGTAAGTTAGGATCTTCCCTGGAGATGTCCCTCCCACATGGAAAGCTATCTTTAATATAGGCACATATTCCATGCCCATGGCGATCTTGGGGGTCAGATTTAGGTCAGGTTGGACAAAATACTATACTTATTCTGTGACAAATGCAAGAAAAGTACCTTAATAAGAAAAAGAACCTGCATTTTGCTTTTATAGATTTACAGAAAGCTTTTGACAGAGTGCTAAGAGAAGTTGTCTGGTGGGCTTTGCATGAACAAAGGGCAAACGAGTATTAGTGAAGATTGTTCAATATATACAAATACTAGCAGTTCAGAAAA
This sequence comes from Euprymna scolopes, assembly GCF_053919585.1. Taxonomy (NCBI): domain Eukaryota; kingdom Metazoa; phylum Mollusca; class Cephalopoda; order Sepiida; family Sepiolidae; genus Euprymna; species Euprymna scolopes. The sequence goes on from NC_136503.1 coordinate 79,483,099, forward strand.
AGTTTGACTCATGTCTAAAATTTTAAGTGTTTTAACCCAAAATTGACAGAGGAATTTGGTAGAGTCTGAAAAGGTAAACTCTTTCAACTTTGACCTCTTGGCAGCCAAATTTTTGACCCAAAACTGATTAAAAAGCTTGCTGCATATTTGAATACCCTTTATGTAAAATTTCAAATGTTTAGACCCGAAATTGGCTGAGAAGTTTGCTAGAGACCGCAGAGGTCAAATTTTTTTAAACTTTGACCCCAATTTTTACCCTTTAAAATTTATTGTTTTGGGATCAAATCAAATTTAAAAGTTTGATCCATGTCCAAGTAACCTACATCTAAAATTTCAAGTGTTTAGACTCAAAATTGGCAAAGGAGTTTGGTACATTTCGAAGGTCAAATTGTTGACCTTTGACCCCTTGACAGTGAAATTTCTCGCTGAAAACAGATTAAAAAGATTTTCCCAAATCTCATTACCCTTTATGTTAAATCTTGAGTCTATAAACTGAAAATTGACAGAGTAGTTTGGTAGGGAAATGTACACACACATACAGACAATTTCACTTCTATAGATATATAGATATATTAATGCGGTATTACCTCTAACATTATATATTAATACTGTAGTGCCTTTAACATATATATGTAGGTATGTCACGGTTTCCAGATTAAAAAAGAAGATAAAAAGTGAAAGCATACTACAAACATTAAATCATTAGTATATAGGTACACTATTAATTTATTTTATTGTGGACTATTATCCTCATCTTTTTCGTTCTGGTTGTTTCACGATGTTTCACCCAACTATTCCTCTGGCCTTCATCAGGTGGTAACCGTGATAGGAACTCTGAATCTTCTAACTGCATCCTCAGTAATTACTGCCTTCCATAGTTGTTGTCGTCTCACCACGTTTTAGCCAAGTAAGCCTCTGGCCGACTTTGGGTGGGATTGAAACCACTATCTTCAGACAATGTTAACCTGGAACTGTAGAGATTCAACGTCTCTATCCACTGTACCACGGGCCCCGAAGGGCGATCAAGGTTGGATTTTTTGATCTTATAAATCCATGTTTATTTATTATCTGATCTTCCATAGTTGAGTCTTATTTTATTGGAATTCATTATTGTGATGAGTATTATTTATATTAAGTTATTTATTGCGGACTATTATTCTCATCTTTTTTTAGTTGTTGTTGTTTCACAACGTTTCAGCCAACTATGCCTCTGGCCTCCGTCTGGCTGGCTTTGGGTAGGATTGAAACTGCTATCTTCAGACAATGCTCACCTGGAACCGACCAAACCGTGGTGAGACAACAACAACTATGTATGTTTGTATTTTTATGAATATGTATACTTGTATATATTATATAACCCCCGCAGTATTAACTAAAATAACTTAACTAAATTAAACCATGTACTCACTTATTTATTTATTTATTATTATTATTTATTTATCCTAACTTTACTTTATTTACTTGGCATAGATGTATGCATGCCGGTATGCGTATGTATATATGTGTATGTATGTATATGCATGTATATGTGTATATATATGTGCCTATATAGGTCTATATATTTATATTTTATAAATATATATTTCTATGTAATTGTGCATACATGTGCATGAGCCCGTGTGTATGTGTGTACTTGTATGTATATGTCTGTGTATGGTGTATGTGTATGTATGCATCTACATCTTACTGGAGATCTATATATCCACGTATATGTACTTGGATAGGTGTGTGCATGTTTATGTATGTGTGAGCATGTATTTATATCTGTATATATATGCAAGTATATATATGTGTACGAGAGTTGCGTGTATGGATGTATATGTCTGCATGTAGACCCATGTACATCTGCATAGGCATTGTTTTTATATGTGTGTGCCTATATGTCTACATATTGGTCTGTAATTTGTATGTATATGTATTATACGCTCTTATGCGTGCGTCAACGTCTGTATTAACTCTTAACTGTTTAAAAACAACCCATTATGAAATGAACAACGACCACAAAACCCGTAAATGTAACTCTGAAACTGCCAAAAATGGCACAGCCACACTAACCCCCTTCCCTCTCCCCCTCCGTCTCCCTCCCTTTCCTCCCATCTATCTCTCTCCCTCCCTCTCTCTCTCTCTCTCTCATCTAATTAATATACCTTATCGAACAGGAAAAAAAGTAGTCAAAATTTGAAAACCCAAAAAGTGAAACTCTTTCATCTCCTCCTCCTCTCATTACCCCCTCTCTTTTTTCTTTTTTCTCTTTACCATCCTCTCTACCCTCCCCCTCCCTATATCCACATATCTCCATCCAAGCCTACTTGAATCTGCTACCCCCCCCACACACACAATACAACCTAATATATTTTAAACTTCAAAACTGAAATATTGTCATTACCCGCCTTCCCCCTCTATTTTCTCCTACCCCAAAACCTCCCTCCTTTTTCTTTCTCTTTTTTTTTTTTTCTTCCGTATTCCTCCTAAAAACAATTCTTCCTAATACTAACCAACTATTTCTGTAAGGTCTGACGAAGCTGTTAGATCATAAACACGGTCCAACATCCGAAACATATGTAACCAAACAGATAAAACGGTAATAAAAAAATAAAACACATATTTGCTCTGCAATAGTATTGAGCACTCTCTTCAGGTTTTTACTAATTACCAGTTTTACCAAATATATATATATATATATATATATATATATATATATATATATAATTTTGATTTTTCCGACTATTATTCTCATGTTGAATGTTATTTTCACCAAATTCGGTCAATGTAACTTTTAATCTTCTTCAGGTGTATCTTGTTGAACTCCAGAATCTTTCTGTTGAACTAAGGAATCTGAATGGAATTTCGAATTGAACCCTTTACTTAATCCATGGGATAGCATGCTCTCATTCCATTAGCCGTGACTTAGTAGAAATCTTAGCTAATTTGCAATTACATTTTTCATTTTTGTGAATTACTTAAGACTTCTACCCAGTCATGTCTGACGGCATTAAACCATGCTACTCCTGTGGATTAAATAAAGAGTTTTATTTAAAAATTCTATGCAGATTCCCAAGTCTGACAGAAAGATTCCTGAGTTCAACAAGATACTCTTGAAGAAGGTTGAGGGTTACATTTGGTTGTAACGTTGTGAAAATAACACCCAAGATGAGAACAATAGTCCAAAGAATCCGAATCATAAAATCATACAAATAATCAATCCTCTTCTCAAAAAATGCAGAAACAATAAATATATATATATATATATATATATATTTTTATATATATATATATATATATATATATATATATATATATATATATATATATATATATATATATATATATATACACGTATCTATAAAACAGGCATTATAAGTAATCTTCTAATGTTCTTTTTGCCAGGTTTCAGGCACAGCTTCTCGTTACGATTCTAAAAAGGCCTATCACCATTTCACTTTATTGCTTCATGTAGACGAACATAATCTGAATACTTTGCTGCAACCAAGTCTTGTAAGTACATCATATATTGCATTTTTATTCTTTAGCCTAGGTTATGAGTGGAATACCATTTTCTCTACCTTCATACTGAGAATTGTTACCTGTGCATTCGTTCAAGGGAAGTAACTCATCTGTCGTCTGATATTAACAATGTTTCACTCTTATGTAGCACTTATATTGATTCAAGGCAAGTTTAAATATTAGCCTGGGACATTAGCCTCCTTCCATATATTCTGGCACACTGCGCATTATATTCACTCAAGGGAAGTAACTCATCAATCACGTAGCTCATTATATTTATTTGAAGGGGAGTAACTCATCTGTCACGTAGCATATATTTATTCAAGGGATGAAACTCATCGGCCGTCTGATATTATTGGCTCATTCTTATCAATTACTAGCCTTGATGGCCGGGTGTGTTGAGGAAAAACAGTTCTAGATGAGCATTGTCTGAAGATAGCGGTTTCAATCCTACCCAAAGCCAGCCAGAGGCTTATTTGGCCTAAACCGTGGTGAGACGACAACAACTACGGATGGCAGTGATTGGTGAGAATGCATTTAGGTGATTCAAAGTTCCTATCCGTCACGGTTACCACCTGACAAAGGCCAGAGGAATAGTTGGCCGAAACGTCGTGAAACAACAACTAATAAAGATGAGAATAATAGTCCGCAATAAATAAATTAATATAAATAATACTCACCTCAATAATGAATTCAAATAAAAAAAAACTAATAAAATATATTAAATTTTTTTTATCATTAAAACGCTATTGTACAAATACATTTCTTTCAAATGTAAAGATATGAAAGTTGAGTACCGAAAAAACTCAAACCATTGTTTTGTTTTTTTTTTAATTTGTTTGCTTAATTTTTTCTTCAGAAATGATCTGGTGATCTTCTGATGAGCTGCACGAATGAAAGATCTTATGCTAATTTCTGGTTGTTTATTTCTATATGGAACCATTGTCAAGAGTTACATTGAGTTTTATTTAATTTGACAAGTATGAATATGAATAAATACTTGGTCATTGGAATTAATTTCATACCATTATTTATTTTGCAGATCTTTATGCCCACATTAATCTTTTTTAGATATAGTTAAAATAGAATTTTGTTTTGGGATAGCTAATAATATTCATGTGTGATTGTTTTTTATACTAATGATAAATAATTTTTTGATATAGTCTGGAATAGTTGGAAACCCGGCAACACCCAGTGTCCCTGCTAGCATCATCAACCTGAAAGAAATTGATGATCACTTGACGTTTGATAATGTCGTAGAATGTGTTGGTCAATATTTTCTTTTGAAAGGCATTTCCTCTCAGGTATGACTTTGATCTTTTTTGATTTTATTAAAATCTAAAAATGATTTTTTTAAACCATGCAAATATTATTTTTAACAATGCAATCATTTTTTAACCATGCAAACATTTTTTAACCATACAAATATTTTTAGCTATACAAATAATTTTAACCATACAAATATTTTTTACCATACAAATATTTACAATTTTTTTTAACATACAAATAGTTTTTTTAACTATGCATTTGCATGGTTAAAAAAATTGTATGGTTAAAAAACTTTTTTGAATCATACAAATATTTTTTTAATCATGCAAATATTTTTTTAATCATAGAAATATTTTTTTAATCATGCAAATATTTTTTTAATCTTACAAATATTTTTAATCACACAAATATTTTTTAGCCATACAAATATTTTTTAACCATACAAATATTTTTACCCATACAAATATTTTTTAGCCATGCAAATATTTTTTAGCCATACAAATATTTTTTAGCCATACAAATATTTTTTAACCATACAAATATTTTTTAACCATACAAATATTTTAATCATACAAATATTTTTAATCATACAAATATTTTTAGCCATACAAATATTTTTAACTATAAAAATAATTTAACCATACAAATGTTTTTTAGCCGTACAAATATTTTTAACTATACAAATATTTTTTTAACCATAAAAATAATAGTTTAGCAATACAAATATTTTTTAACTATACACATAATTGGCTGAACCTTTACCTTCTTTGGAATTGGTAAGTCTAAATGCTTCCATTACATTGACTATGTATTGCTCTCTGGATCATAGTGATAGACCCAGGTTTCATCATGCATTTAAAATTACATACTTAGCACATCTCCGAATTCCTCCTCCAGCACTCAACACATTCTTGCTTCTGGAAAGGTGTCAGCAATTTGGGAATCCATCTGCCAAACACCTTATGCATATGCAAATGGTCATGAATAATAGTTTCTACAGACTCTGTACTAATTTTGACTTATTAATTTATTTATTTTGGACTATTATTCTCATCGTTTTTAGTTGTTGTTTCATGTTTCAGCCAACTATTCCTCTGGTCTTTGTCAGGTGGTAACTGCGACGAGATAGGAACTCCAAATCTCCTAACTTCATCCTCAGCAATTACTGCCTTCTATAGTTGTTATCATCTCACCACATTTTTCCTGTCGCGGTTACCACCTGACAAAGACCAGTGGAATAGTTGGCTGAAACGTTGTAAAACAACAACTAAAAAAAGATGAGGATAATAGTCTGCAATAAATAAATTAATAAATAAATACGCATCTCAATAATAGATTCCAATTAAATAATATAATTTTGACTTCTTGGATATTTGGTAAATAGTCGTGCATTGACCTTCCAAAATGGCAGTTTCAGCTTGACTTACAGATGCCTCATCAATAGCAGAAGGGCGAGGGGCAACCAAGTTTGGGGGTTGTTTCCACAAATTTCCGGCCATGTTTGAATTCACAATGCCAGCATTTTACAAGATCATATGATGGGGCATCATTACCATACGTTTCTTTCATTTCATCAAAAGTTTCCTGTAGTGTCCATCCTTTCAAATACAAAAACCGGATCACTGCGCGACACTCAACATTTTATATTTCATACCTGACTCAATTCAAACACCTGTAAATCAGAAACCACAATTAATTCAAAGTCCTAATTTTCCGTATAGCCCGTAGAGATATAAATCATTGCACATTTCAGCTAGATCAGACAACCAGAAGTGAGTCAGGTGCATTAATTATTAAACACCTTTGTAACTTTACAGAAATAGATTTCAGCCAATATGTTTTCAGCCTTCTTGGGGCGTTTTTGTCTCTGTATAATTTTTACTTCATCCCTTTTTCCCCCAATATGTAGTCAGCCATAAAAAAGTTTACAATATTTCCATGTATTACAGCTTTTTTGTATCCTTACTTTTAATGAAATGCATGTGACATTTTTGTACATTTTTCTCCATTGATATGGAACTGGTAGAATATCCAGGACAGTATCTATAGGATTAATTTTTCATTAAAAAAAATGTTTTTTTAATTTTTTTCTTGTCGTACAGTTTCAGGAGCACACAACCTAAATGGTAAACTTAGTTAAAAAAATATGATTTGTTCACAGCATTCACCATGTTGCCTAAAATATATATCCCATAATTCATAATAATATTCTTTTTTTCTTTTATTAGGCCATGGTCATAAAACCATTAGAAATAGACAGAGGCTACTAAGCTAATTAGGGAAGGCATAAAATTTAGGAACATCACGATAGTTAGACAATACAGAACTTCGAAAATGTGACATGTTCATTCACACAATTCTGAGGCAGTATGGTCAGGACTTCAGATGATGATGCAAAAGGAGATTGTTGAGACATCTCTGAGCAAACACAGGTGTGATTGTGCAGAGGGTCTAATGCGAATGTATATTGTTGCAGGTTTTGTTTGTTCAGCCACAACACAGGGCAGTATTTAAGCATTGCAGTGGGGGCACGAACCATGCAATAATCTGTAAGTAACAAAAGCAATTGTTACATTCCAACGAGTAGACAGCAGATCTAATTCAAGTAGATCATATACTTCAGAGGGAACAGGGTTACAGCAGAGAATAAGTTCATTAGTTTAGTAGTTTACCCCATACATATTATTCACGTTCATGTACATGCATCTGTTCAGTTAAAATTTTATAACATAACTCAGTATATGACTAGAGCCATTCTTGTTTCTATCAAATGTAAAAAGGGTGGGAGATAAACTCCCTAAATTGTAAAGTTTACAAACAAAAAATAAGGTTTCCACATTACTCAGTGTTACCTAGAATATATACAGTAGAACCCTGATATACAGTAACCCTAGGATATGTTTTTTTTTTTTCAGGTTATGATCTGGAATACAATGTTTTTTCCGGCTCCTGGTTACGGCATTTGCCTCACCTTATGATGTTATTTATAATGTTATTTGATTATATACATGTGTACTATATACTGCGGTCCAGGATATGACCTTAAACTATATCCAATGGTAAGGCCCCAGCTTGCGGGCTTTGGGGAGTGTGGAGCCACCCTTTAATTGCCATTGCTCCCATGTCCACTCTGACCAAGAGTGGTAGTACCTGTTAGGTCCCAACTATGGGTTAAATAGAAACCGACTTAAAAAAATATATATACTCTATTAAAAAATTGTTCTTCAAAATCACTGGATTCGGCATTAAATAACCTGAAAAGGGTTGATATGCCGTAAAACAAAAACAACCAACCAACTATATACTGTACTGTATTTTGTTACCAATTTTTAATGCCGTATCACAGGGTTCTACTGGATTCCATAAATAAACAAGTAAATCTTATGTATAAGAATATAAAAAATTTATACACAAAAAAAATGAAAAACACAATTCTTGGTCATGATGTTCTTTGTAGTTAGCTTCACCCCTGACCTGAAATGGAAAACTTACATCAAATCTCCAGTTACTGGAAAAATAGTTGAAACATTCCAGAATGTATCTCACTCTTAATGCAATCCAATACTTGTATAAGAGTCAAATGCATTAGAATGGAATACTGTTGCCATATTTGAGCTCCAAACTATGCCCCCCCCCCCGCCAAACTTTCATGAAAAACACTCGTCTAGTTGAAACCAATATCAATAATTTCCCACACTCTTTATCTGTGCCTAAACCTAAACATAGATTCCATGAACAAAGCTTCTTAGAACTACACGCCTGTGGAACTCTCTTTCATTTGCCTGCTTTCCACCTGACTACAATTTGGTTATCTTCAACTCCAATGTAAACAAATTCTTGTTGAACTATCCCCTTAAGTAATCCGATTTACCAAATTTCCACTACTAACGATTACTATGATATTATCCCATTGACTACTGTACACTCATTAACCCTTATCCTTGAGTGGCCTCTGGGATTTGCTAAGTGGTGACTCCTATGTAAAAAAAGAAAAAAAAATGGGGGAGAAGCTGCTCAGAGTATCCTTTTCTGTCTTAACAAGATTCAAAGCCAACTTCGAAATCTAGTAGGTGATGTCCTTTTTTCCTCCTTACAACCTCTTCCCCACAGAAGAGATTTTGTGAGTCTATCTCTGCTCTATCATTATTTCTATAGAAAATGCTCGACTAAGCTTCAGTCTATAGTTCCCCTGCAAAACATTTACAACTAACACACGTCTAGCTACAACCACTGTCAACAATTTTCCCTACTCGTTACCTGTGCCTAAAACTAAAGGCAAATTCCATGAACAAAGTGTTTTTTCCTAGCACTGCATGCCTGCTTTCCAGCTGACTACAACATGATTGTTTTCAAGTCCAATGTAAACAAGTTCTTGTTGAGCTGTCATCTTAAATAATCAAATACTACCTAATTTCCATCATTATTGATCATTAAGGTATTGTCTCACTGACCACCTGACACTTAGTAACCGTTAACGTTGAATGGTCTTCAGGTCTTGATAAGTGGTTACTGTTTTGTAAAAAAAAATCTTTATGAAGAGTGGAATCGCTCTTGAACACCATCCTGATGTCATATGTATTACATATCCTCAGAATATTTTCCAACAATATATATATTTATATATAGTAAACAGACTATGGTGAATTTAAAATGAAATAAAAAATCAATAAGAAAATTGCAATATGAGTAATGGTAAAAAATAGTAATTGTGAAGACTTTTGTAAACATTAGTTTCATAGTAGGGCCTTCTGATCAAGGCACAACTGAGATTAAACAACACAGATCTGCTTTCGCATAGCTGCAGTAATGATTATAAGATAGGAGAGAAATCTTGTTGGCCATAAAAGGGCAAATTTACAATATGACTGTTCAAACAATCCCCTGCTATTGTTCAGAAACCTGACCGATAAGGGTTATCAACTAACAGAACCACCCAACACCTCTCTGTAGAATCATACACTGCTATCACATTGATCAAGTGTTGGTAATAAGTCTGCGACAATGACTGAATCTGCGATCCCTCTCCTCTGTACAATATAGAAATGTCTTCAGTGATTAATTGTCAAGTAGGAAAATTAACCCAAAACAAACTCCCCTCCACACATACACACTGTGACAAGATTATTTACCAGGGAGAGTAACTTGCGGACGTTTCTAGAATGATTGTTACATTTTGGGCATGACAACCAAAGGAATAAATAATATAACACGATATGATCGGCACACTCCCTTTAGATCAAGGGGTTGTTCATGTATATCTATTTGATGGCTCTTGTGCTGTGTTCTCGACATCATCACTGGTTTTTACTGCTTATTAGGGTTTTCATCGCAGAATTAATTCCCTCCAGAGAATTATCTGAGCTTGAGCAGTTTTGCTGGAATTGAACGCTGTATGAAAATAGTGAACAACACATCTTTTATATAAAAATGTAATTCTTTTATTTTAACATTTACGAAGCATTTTAAGAACTCAACAGTTGAGCAGGCATATTTGTTATTACGTTTACAGAGTCTACTTGTCAGCTGACTTGATTTGACGATTCGACAGCACTAATCAGTCTTGATTGTTTTGACATGACTGGTATTTTATAAACATCTGAGCTAAGATCAAATTTCATTGACAATACACTCTGAATTCACCATTTTTATAATAACATTAATAACATGATTTAGATTATGCCTAAGATTATACCAAAAAAATTTTGCGACAATATTATAACAATCAAGATAAGAATAATAGTTTAAATAATCTAAATTTAATATCTTCCTAATTTTTTTTTCTTTTTATATTTTTACAGCAAACAACAAACATAGAATATGTTGAACCAGCAGAAGCTACATGCTATCCAGGCATACATGAAATCATCAGCCAATTGGAAGACTGGACGTGGGTCTATGGCAAAACCCCTACTTTCACTCTGTCCCGTAAATTTTTCATTCAGCTTCCTACAGGCAGCGTAAGCTTAGAAATGAAATCCCAGATCAAAGAGGGCATCATCATGAATCTACATTTTACAACGTCTCCTTTCCAACCATCATTAGAACAGATTGTTACAAGGGTGCGCGACAGGGTAGAATCTCAAAGATTGTGCCATCAACAACTGGAATCGTGCTTCAAAGAACTTCAAGCGACGTTTGATGAGTCAAAGATACAAGAATTTCATATGAATAACCAAATTATAACCTGTGTCAGGAAATTATTCTTAGAATGAACAATTTTTTTTTTTTCTGAAAGTAAAATAATAGTTCCTTTTTAGGTTTCTGAATTTCTGAGATGACAATTGATAATGTGGATTATTTGAACACGCAAGGTCTTTTATAATTAAGCAAAATTCAGTTGTAAGTGATACTTTTCAGGAGGTTGAAGGTTCAATCCTCAGTACAGACAATACGAAGAATACAATTGTGAATTACTTAAGACTTCTATCAGGTCATTGCTGATGGAATGAGACCAGTTATCCCCTGTGGATTAAATAAATGGTTTCATTCAAAATTCTGTGCAGATTTATGAGTTCGATATGACATACCAGAAAAAGGTTAGAAATTACATCAGCTGAAACATTGTCAAAATAACATCTCAAGATGAGAACAGTCTACAAGAACTCGTGGCATAACAGATAAAGTAATAGGTAAAATTCAGTTGTAACCAACATTCTTCTGGAGATTGAAAATCCAATCCTCAATGTGAGCAATACAAAGAATACGATTACAAATTACTTAAGATTTCTACTCGGCCATGGCTGACAGAATGAGAACAAGCTACTCCTATGGCTTAAATAAAGCATTCTGTTCAAATTCTGTGCAGGTTTTTGAGTTCACCAGAAAGATTCTCAAGTTTGACAAGATGCATCCGAAGAGGGTTGGAGGTTACATCGGCTGAAATGTTGTGCAAATAAAACCAAAGATGAGAAATAATATAATCCAAAATCCAGATAATCCAAAAATCAATGTTTTCTTTTTTTTTTTTTAAAAAAAAAAAAGAAAAAAGGAAGGGCATTGACTATTGTGAGATTCAGGGAGAATTATTTTTGGTATGCTTGGCAGCTTATATTTAATACGTTAATTTTTTTGTTTTTTTTAATTCAATTTTTACCTCAAACAAGGCGCAGTTGCCACTGATGTAGGGGGCTACTATTAGGGACATAAGTTGCAGGGATACTGTGTAAAGAGTTGAGCAGCAAGATGTCTGTTCACATTGCACTTGGACTTCTGCATGTCAGTACAGTTGGGAAAGCAGAATCCTGAAAGGGAGTTCCAAAGTCTAGCAGTTCTGGGAAAGAAACTATTAGAGTAGAAGGCTTTCTTACATCTAGGGATCTCTACTGTGTAGGGGTGGGATTTTGCTGTTTGTCGGGTTTGTCGGGTGTATTTACGTCAAGAGGGACAAGTGCTTGTAGCTCGTCAGAGCATTCATCATTAAAATACTTGTAGAACAGGCAGAGGGACACAACATTTCATCGATGAGACAGAGGTTGAAGCTTAGATGACAGTTGGCAACTCTTTTGAACCCTGTCCAGGAGTGTAGCAGCAGATGCACCAGCTCAAATGTGACAATAGTAGTCCATACATAGATGAATGGTGGCCTTGTAGAGGTACAGGATACTTTCAGGTGTAAGTAGCTTTCTAGCATGGTAGAGAGAGCCCACCTTCCTCCCAGTGGCCCTGGCAATGCCCTCAATGTATCGGTTCCAACTCATGTTCCCTTTGAACATTAGACCATTTAGAACATTTATCTTAAAATAGCAGAAATCTAAGAAGCAATCATGATAGTAAAACTTATTTGAATGTTTTGAAGATGATTGTTGTGAACTTTAACTTGAATTTAGTTTGAGGATGAAGAGACAAAAATAATTCCCAATGTGAGGTTTTTAATTTAAATTTTTTATTAATATGGGTGCTTTTTTTTTTTTTAGAGGTAGTTGTAATGATATCATCGAACTATTTTCATACGCGCAATATCTATAACCCCTTGGCGTATGAATATAAACAATGTAATCCGCGCTTGGGCATGGGTTCACTAACATGCAAGCCTCTACCCTCATGTATATATATATATATATATATATATATATATATATATATATATATATATATATATATATATAGTCATCCACATACAGTACTGTTTCGCTGTTTCACAGCTCATCAGTGCGGCTAGACAAGCAACTACCTCAAGCCAGGATTGAAACCCAGCTGCCCAAACGACAGTTGGAGCTTCTAACCATTGCGCTATTCAACTGCTGCTATGCAGGCAGTGAATTAGCAATGTTTTGACATTGTCCATATACCTAAGCTAAATTTGCTTACACAAAGAGCATCGCTTAATATGCTAATGGTAATTTGTATATCACTTCCCAATATGCTCAACCCAAGACAGGGAACATTCTAGTCATCCACATACATTACTGTTTTGCTGTTTCATAGCTAATCAGTGCGACTAGACAAGCAACTACCTCAAGCCAGGATCGAAACCCGACTGCCCAATAACAGTCGGAACTTTTATATATATATATATATATATAAATATATATATATATATATATATATATATATATATATATATAAATATATATATATATATATATATATATATATATATATATATATATATATATATGTAAACTATTAGTTTTATAATAATATGTCTCTGTTACATTATATCACAGATCAATGCAACAACCAAACATCTTTATTTTACAGTGGTGAACTTTAAATTGACAACTCTGTTTTCTTTGATTACAGATTTGGCAACTATCGGTTATTTTGAGTTCAGCATGGTTTGGCAGTTCATTATGAAGAGACTGAACTCCAAGCAACATTTGCAAATTGCAAATGATACGATCAATTTACTGAGAGAAACATTTGATGAATGAATAATTTCACGAAATGGACCTGTCAACTGGCCACCTTGTTCATGCGATTTAACCCCATTAAGTTATTTTCTTTAGGGATATGTAAAATCCCATGTTTATGCTGATAAACCAGACACAATAGACCATGTAGGAGACAACATTTGACATGTTTTTGCGGAAATATGAGCAAATTTAATGCATAGGGTTTGTGAAAATTTGAATCTCTTGATTATGCCATATATGCATAAGCTGCATATCCAAAATTGTATTTAAATTATCAATGGCAAAAATTAATCTTTGGAATAAACCACATATTTGTATAATAAAAATATGTTTATGTGATTTATTTTGATTTAAAGTTTGTTGCCTCTAAAAAAAAAAATATTCCATGCAAAGCAAATTTTTATGTGCCCAAAATCTAAAATCAACATATAATTTTAAACCGTATGTCTAGAATAATTATTCCAATTGTGATCAAAATCCGTTACATTATTTTGATTCTAAAAATCTCTAAGATATCTTCAGAAGAAATTAAAATTCAGGAAATTTTGCTTAGTTGGTGTCTAATTACTATTTAAGGCAAATCTGAAAGATTTGAGTTTCTTGCAAATTGGATGTTGTGCATATTTTATGCCGTCTAAAACCTCTTTAAAAGCTTACCGAGATCAATAAGGATAGCAATATTGCCAAGAAGTATTTCAATAATAATTAGGCTCAAATTGCTTTGTGATTCAACAAAAACTGTCGTTTCATGATATGGTTAAATAACTAATTGTTAACTATTCTGCACTTTCAACTGACAATTTCCCTGGTTAAATTCGATACACTTCTGTTAAAGCTCGCTTCTCCTAATTCAACACACTGCTGTCAAAGCTTGCTACTTCAAATTAGACTCAATCTCTGAAAAAACGGGCTTTTAAATTAACCGGCAGCAGTATCTCATTTGTACATGAGCTGATGAGAAAACTTTACGAGACCCACCAGTATATAATTAGAAGCAGTAGCCATTTTTTTTTTTTTTTTTTTTATGTCTGTCACCAGGCACTACATGTTGCACAGAATCAGGTTTTTACCAATTTTTAAGGCATTTAATTACATGTAATATAGCTGTAAGGCAGATAAAGTTAAACATATGTTATATTCAGAAAAGATGTTAAATTAATTTTATGAATAAAATATTTTTTAAAATTAAAAATATTTTGCAATTGTTTTTCTTGGAGAATTGAGAAGATCTGTTTTAGACAATAAATGTTTATTTATTGAATGTAACATCATCGAATGAGGTAGATATTTTGCGATGCGAACCTTCTCATAACAAAACTAGTTTGAATTTAAGTTTTCTGATTCTTGAATGGTTATGATGGATCAGAATGACCTAAAGAGTAAGTTAGCTTTGAACCTCAACTTCAAGTGGAGAGTAGACAGTGGACCCCAGGTTTATTTTCAGCAGGCTTATAAGTGTTGCGTCTTTTATTTTGTCCTTTAGTCCTCACATTCCCTGAACGATGTTTCTAACAAAAGGGGGAAGAATCGCTGTTTTCTAGGTTGCAATCTATCCACCTAACACTTATCATGGGCTAATTTTTTTTTTTTTTTTTGATGGGGTATTTAAAAAAAAATTAACTCCTTACATTGTCTGGAGTGATTTCCATTAAAAAAAAGTGTAGGAAATGCCTGGGAGAAGTACACTCTATTGACAGTTGTCCTCACAAAGATATGGTGCTAGATGACAACACCCTGGACATAAGAGATGCCTACTGGTACTTGGATGTAAAGGGCTATTATTTTCGAATATGCCTGTAGGGAGTTGAGCAGCAATAAATTTGTTCATACAAATTATAGCCAACTCCGTGGAAGTTGCAAAATAAAGAAGACAACAAATAAAAATATGGAAAGAATATCGCGTTAAGCTAATGGAAAAGAAATTTAAAGAAATCTCATACCCCCCACCCCCACACACACACACACAAAAGTGATTGCAACAGCCTCAGCTTATGCAGATAAAACGGTTAATGAAAAGTAAAAGAAAGATATGAAGACGTATGAGAGAGACAGCGCTGGTACTTAGGAGATGTGCTAAGGGCGGGTGGGGGGACATTTCTGTGTAGCAAATTTAGTGTCACCATTTCGGCTTTGCCACTCTGGCATAGCTGATTCGGCATGTGACTGATTCGGCGGGAGGGACGATTCGGCATCAAATTAAGCGCTTTGTCATTTTAGTCAAAGTTTTGTTTATAGTTTTAAAATTAATTCAGTAAATGAAGATTTTTTTTTTTAATAAAATTGAAACAAAAATTATTAAAAGAAAACATTGTTTGAATTAAAAAGATTATACTTTATATTGTTTTTCTAAATTAAAATAAAAAAACAACTTAAAAATAACAACGTTTATTTAAATCACAACACAAAAACAGTCAACAACATCCAGTCGTAAACAACGAGATTATATTTTCATACTGTTTTTCTTAATTAAAAAAAAAAAAAAACTTAAAAATGTCAGGGTGTGAGTTCCGTTATAGAAGCGTTGATTTAATTTGAATAAAATAAAATATGCATCAAGTGTGCTCGAAAGCGAAATCGCAACACAATATTATGAAAATAAATAAATATTTTACTTGTTTGAAATTTATAACAAATATATTTCGGAGTCAAACTCCATCCTCAGTATTTTGTTTGTTTGTTTGTTTCTTCTTCTTCTTCTTCTTCTTCTTCTTCTTCTTCTTCTTCTTCTTCTTCTTCTTCTTTCTTGACATGTAAAATATGTAAATGCTGACTGGCATTACGAATTGTCTCTCTGTTGAATCGGGCACGATGTCGCTGTCGAATCGGCCAAACTGAAACGGAGAAACGTCCCATTCCCGCTGAACGCAGATGGTGAGTGTGAACTCTGCTTCGGTAAAATTTCGTGAGTTGTTGCCTCTGAAAACATCATCTGCTGCCCCCCCCCCCTCTATATTGGAGATAAGTTGTGTAAGAAATGAATCAGAGGTGTCATATTACAGCAAGTGCTGGAATCTCATCCAGTCTTCTCTCACCCGATGGCAGCGCAATGACAGTTTGTGTTTTCTTCTTTTTATTTTGTTATTAAAAAGATTTCTTTAAAAAAAATTCTGCATTGTATTAGCATCTTACACATACAAATTCCAATTCAGATTTAAACAATCTCTAATTCATTTCACGCAACATTTGAAAAAAAAAAAATCACTGCTATGTAACGTGGCCGTTACACTTTAAGCATGTTGTTACATTTCAACCACTTTGGACCCGCACGTTGTCTGGTACCGTCGCAGGAACAAAGAAGCAAGAAAGGACATAACAAATATGACTCAGCATTTTTTTTTTCAGTGAATACAAAAAGTATTTATCCCAGTAATTTTCAACAACGCACTTCCCTACACGTCGAACAAGTCTGTCAAAACGCCCTTTCACGCACGTGTCTTTTTCATCACCTACCATTTCACCTTTTCTATCACGCGGCACATTTTCTTTCTCGCTGCATCTGAGTCAAAACACGCCCTACCGCTTCCTTTGCTCAACTTCGTGCTGGCCTCTTCTCTGCCCTTTTTTTCTCCTTTCCCATGGCATCAGCATGTGCTTAATTTGCATATGTGCTAAGATGGCTGCTAATATTTTATATTTTATTATATTAGTCAGCTATCCTAGGCTGCTGCTGATTTTCTCATACATGCCCATACGTGCTCTGTTAAAATAAGAATGCTTTATTACAGTTAGCGATCAAATGAAATTTACTTTTCTAGTGACATTATGTCGTGAGGAAGGAAAAAGAAAAAAAAATTGTTTCTGATGGAGACATATGTCGTAGAAACTATGTTGATATTAAATAAATATTTCTTTTTTTAAAAAAATTCTGCATTGTATTGGCTTCTTAAATTTACAAATTATAATTTAAATTTAAACAATGCTTACACCGAGGAAACACTTTTAATATATATATATATATATATATATATATATATATATATATATATATATATATATATATAAATTACAATAAGTTTACCAAGGTAATCAAAATGGTAAACTTAAAATATATTATAAATATTAAAGAGTTAATATTTACAAGTAAAATAATCTCAACCAGATGTAAAAGCTCAATAAAACCGAAAAGGAAATAGAGCTTATAATATGAACAAATGATAAATAAAACATGTTAAAAAACATCTTGAAAAAGAGTTAAAAACATATTTAATTTAAAAAAAAGAAGCACAAGATAAGTGGATAGTCCTTAATCTGTGGAGTTTCGAAGAAATACTCTCCTTCTCATCAGAGGGCAGGAATTAGCAAAATGCGGGATCGGATTTTGCATGTAAAAGTATTTAATGAAACCACAAGTAAGTCACAGATCTTACTTGGTTAAAAAAAAAAGGGTGAGGTAAGGGGAATAGGAGGTAAAAGAAAAAATGCTAAAAAGATTTCACATGAATGGATAGTCCGGTGAAGGGTAAAAAAATCCAAGAATGGTAAAATCCAAACACGGTCGAATTAAAAACTTCCAATCCAACAGGTAAGTTCGAAAGGAATCGCGTAACTGGAAGATGATATATATATATATATATATATATATATATATATATATATATATATATATATGGTGATTCAAAAGTCTCCATACAAATAAATAAATTATTTATTGTTTAGTTATATGTTTTAATTCTACTATTGTTTGTTTTTAGGTATCCTAAAGATATTATTGACCAAACAACAAAGAATTGAAATCATATTGATGTCTGGAAGTAGCAACAAGATTGCTGAAGAATTTAGCAGAAAACATGAAAGCAACATAGCACACAATACTGTAGCAAAACTTTTTATGAAGTTTTAAAAATCTGAATCTGTTAAAGATTAAAGAAGTGGTAGACCACGTACAGCAACAGATGAAAACAACAGCTAGAATTTTAGAAGAATTAACATAAAGCCCCCACTCACCCAAAGTACACGAAGGCTGTCTGTTAAAATTGGGGTTAGTCAACCAAGTATTATTCGCATTTTAAAAACAAGTAAGTGGCATCCTTACAAATTACAAATGCTGCACCACATAAGTGAAGATTATCCAGATAGACGACTGGAATTTTGTGAATGGGCAGTTGGCAAATTTAGTGATGATGAAAACTTAAAAAAAAAAGATCATGTTTACTGACGAAGCTAACTTTTATGTCAATGGTAAGGTTAATCGCCAACATATGTTTTATTGGAGTAAAGCTAACCGTCATTGGATAAGTTCAACAAAAATGCAAAGTGCTGGTAAAGTGATGGTTTGGGCTGGAATTTGGGGTGACAAAATCATTGGACCAATTTTCGTACCAATAAGTATTTGAACATGCTACAAGAAGAAATTTTTCATCACTGTTAAGTGAAAATGGTAACCTTTCAACATATTTCCGACAAGATGATGCCACACGCCATTATGGAATTCAAGTGAGACAATACTTGAATCAAATACTTCCAGATGCATGGATTGGTAGATGTAGGACAGTTGAGAGGCCACCTAGATCCCCTGATTTAACCCCTCTTGACTTCTATCTTTGGGGTCATTTGAAAGCTATGGTGTACGAGGGGCGTGCAATAAGTAATGCCTCTGACCCACTTCCAGTTGTCTGATCTAGCGCTGAAATTTTGCAGGTGCAATGATTTATATCTCTACGGGTTATGTGGCAAATTACAGCTCTGAACTAATTGTGGTTTCTATTTTACAGGTGTTTGAACTGAGTCAGATGTGAAATGGAGCCTGTTGAATGTCGAGCAGTGATCCGGTTTTTGTATTTGAAAGGACGCACACCACAGGAGACTTTTGATGAAATGAAAGAAACTTATGGTGATAATGCCTCATCATATGACCTTGTAAAACGCTGGCATCGTGAATTCAAACATGGCCGGAAGTCTGTAGAAACAGCTCCCAGACCTGGTTGCCCTCCCCCCTTTTGCCATTGATGAGGCATCTGACCGTCAAGTTGCGGCTGCCGTTTTGGAAGATCGGCGCATTACTATTCGCCAAATAGCCCAAGATGTCAAGATCAGTACAGGATCTGTGGAAACTATCATTCATGACCATTTGCATATGCATAAGGTGTCTGCCAGATGGATTCCCAGGTTGCTCACACCATTCCAGGAGCAAGAATGCGTCGAGTGCTCGAGGATGAATTTGGAGATGTGCCAAGAAGATGAGTCAAAGTTTTTGAAAAATCTGATTACACAAGATGAAACCTGGGTCCATCACTATGATCCAGAGACCAAAGCCCAGTCAATGCAGTGGAAGCACTTAGACTCACCACCTCCAAAGAAGGCAAGGGTGCAGCCCTCCGCTGGCAAGGTCATGCTCACAGTCTTCTGGGACCAGGACAGAGTTCAAGATCAGCAAAGGTACCCTCCTCCTGCAGGACAATGCTCCGGTCCACAACTCGCATGTCGCCAGATCAGAAGCACGGGCGTGTGGTTATGAAATCCTTCCCCATCCTCCCTACTGTCCTGACCTTGCACCCTCTGACTTTCACCTCTTCCCAGCCATGAAGTTGTTTTTGAAAGGAAAGCGTTTCCCAGATGATGCAGCCTTGATTTCTGAAGTCACGTCGTGGTTGGAGGACCAACCTGGGGTGTTCTACAAAAACGGTCTCTAGAACTGCATCAAACGATGGGAGAAATGCATAATTCTGGGTGGTTCCTATGTAGCAAAAGACTAATAACTGTGCCAAGTTTTGTTGCTCTACTCCTATGGGAAGTGGGTCAGGGGCATTACTTATTGCACGCCTCTCATATCAAGAAAATATAAGAGACATAAACCATTTGAAGGACTGTATTATCAATTTATGTGCACAAGAGTTCACAGTGAGTGGGTTAAACGTATTATGATGTGTAATCAAAACAATGGTGGCCACATAGAGTCTGTCACTTGATAAAAGTATTTTATACTAAAAAAACATTTTCTTTCTTTATTTTTTTGTATAGAGACTTTTGAATCAACCAAAAAAATTTGTATGGAGACTTTTGAATCACCCTCTCCCCCTCTCTCTCTCTCTCTCTCTCTCTCTATATATATATATATATATATATATATATATATATATATATATATATATATGTGTGTGTGTCTG
>NC_136503.1:79508829-79546329 GCF_053919585.1 Euprymna scolopes
ACTCGTCTCCCTGGCGAGGGAAAGAATTGCTCAAATTCAGTTTTACAAAACTAAACTAATATATCTTTTATCATGTTCTTAACATATGTTGTTGACTAAAAGGTATAAACCAGAAAATACGGATTCTGATATCCGGAGAAAGAAGAGACACGAACTGATATTTCCAAAATGTTGTGAGTTTTCTGGCATCGCACATATGATTGTTGTAATCGAAGGGTAATCTGGAATCAAGTAAAATTGAATTATATGCATTAAAAATAAAATCATCTTGTTATACAATATTCAATATTCAGTATATATATATATATATATATATATATATATATATATATATATATATATATATATATATATATATATATATATATATATATATATATATATATATATATATACTTCAGAATAGTTTTTATTTAACAATCAGTTGTTATGGAAACGTGAGATTGTAAAGTTTACAAAATATTACTGGCAGTAATATTCTATAAGTTATCCCATCTAAATAAGAATTGCTCGAAATGCAAGATAGAGCAAATAAATTAAATTGTAATTCAATGAATTTCAAAAAACTCTTATTGAAATGAAATGAAGTGGTTGAGTTTCATATCAAAGAATTTTTATTGTTCTAATAATTTTCTAAAGTATTCTCTGACTTGCTTAGAATAATAAAAAATTTTTGACGTGAAACTCAACCACTTCATTTCATTTCAATGAGAGATTTTTTTAATTCTTTGAATCCCAATTTAATGCATATATATATATATATATATATATATATATATATATATATATATATATATATATACATACATATATACATACATATCAGCTTTCTAATAATTATCTTCATAAGATACTTCCTTTTATAAAGAAAAGACAGGTTTTATTTTTTTAACATGGAGTTCAATATTCGGAGAACTGATAAACAAACACACCAACTCAAATCTGAACGTCGACTCTCAAAACGCACATTCTTCTTTGAAATAATTTTAATGGACTCGCAAAGACAAGCTGCCATTGACCTTTGAGCTCGGATTAAAGTGTAGTATCTGTATTGTCCACAGTTCGGTAAGGAGAAGGAAGACAAATAAATTAAATTCATCTTGAAAAGAAAGATACCGCCCACTCTTAAACTCCATTCCTGCCTCATTTTTTCCCATTTAAAGATCAAACTACTTGTTTTCGATTCTAAATAAACCGGAAAACAGTGTGTAATTAATTTTATAAAAAGGATTGTTGTCTCACTCTCCATTTGATTTTGAATTTGCACATCTATCTATCTATCTATCTATCTATCTAGCCATACACATGATAAAGTAAAGTTGATTTTTCTTCTCAAGTCAGACATTATAGGACTATAAACAGATGTGCTACATATAATTTCAATGTATTCACTGCTCATAAGCGATGCATGTTTCCAGAAATTAACAGTCACTTTCATTTGATTTCATAATTTCCTACATTAGTTATGACCATTTAGACTCTCACAAATCAATCTTACTTAGAGTAAGTGGGCATATGTTTCACTCACTCTAAAATTTACTTCCACTCTCCCATCAAATACCGGAATCACCTTTCATTTCTTTTTCAGGCTCAAGTTGTTATAGTTTAATTTTCATATTCTATTATATTACATTTCAGTATATACACATTCCCTTGATAAATACATAACACTCCCTCACACTTATTTTTGCTGCATTTTGATTGGCTAATATTAATCCAGTTTCTAGAACATTCTAGTTCATAAATAAAATTAAATTTCAACAAGTAAATATATTTTAAGCAGTATAGTCTATAAAGAAAATATGGCATTGTAGTGATTTTTAGAGTGAGTCTTCGATTTGGAAGGATTTATTTATTTATTTATTTTTTGGTTAGGTGCTAAATGTGATATCTGATCTGATAGTACACTTCATTTTTTTTCTGTCTTTGTAAAGCAAACGTCAAAGAGTTTGTGATTTGCTGAATGAACTTGTAACATGAAAGGAGATTTTAATAACGGTTTATAATGTATAGAAAGGACATTAGTTCATGTTCAATAATATTACAAAGTCTGGAAGTGGAGAAATCAATGAAAAGCGTGATAAAGCTTTTATTAAAGCTCTCAAACTCCAAATCTTAAAGCATCTAACCAAATCTATGAGAAAAATGACAATCGAACTTAAGGTAGACAATAAGATCTACATAGACATGCAGTAAAATATGATTTGAAACGAACATCGTACGCAACAAGACAAAAACACTTGTTAAAAACTGAAGGAATAGAGATTGTAAATGTGCAATAAAATTATTCCATCGTTCAAGGAAAATCCTTTCATTGTAATTTTAAAATCATGGTGGCAGAAAAAAAAAAACGACGTTTCACGGGATTGATTCAGTACCATTATATTTGTCTTATTCTGATTAAAACTGATATATTCAGTATCGTTTATATTTTTAGCATTCAACATTTATGGTGCAAGTATGGAAGCGGCATTAAGTCTGAAGAGCCTGCACGTAAAATTACATTTATAAATGTTCTTTCTCTCTCTCTTTCTCTCTCTCCCTCCTCCCTCTCTCTACATATATATGTAGTAAGATTATATATATATATATATATATATATATATATATATATATATATATATATATTAAGATTTATATTATATTATCTATCTATATATATTGATTGATAATTTATAATTAAAAATAAAAAGTGTAGTTATCCTCTGACCATTGATCCCCACTCCCTAGACTTTTGTTAATCTTGTGCTAATTTAGTAGACATGATGTTTATGATGCCAGCCTCGGAACTCTCACTTTTCTTTTTTTGTCTAAGTCATATTCCGTGAACAATTTTTCTGACAATGGGGGAAGAATTGCTGTTTTGTGGGTTGGAATCTATCCATCTAATACTTATCATTGGCTAGCTGTTGACCTTGAAGTGCATCAAGTGTTTCATGTCATGTCTGCAGCGATTTCCATAAAAAATAAAATAAATTCCATTTTTTACTTTTTTATTTGCAAATAAATAATTCAAAGTGTAATATCTGTTCCGTCCTTTGTTAAAAGAGAAGAAATCCTTTTTAATTGAGGCAATTTTTATTTTTGTCCCAAACAGAATGTCCCTTTTGAGGAACCTGGATATTTCCCGCATAAAAAATAAACAACCTTGTGTCTAACTTTTCCCTGGTTAATTAGGGTCTTCCAACTATAGCATGTAGCCACAATTCAAGTTGTAAATATGTTTCTTCGAAATATATAAATAAATTATATAGCTTTTAAAAGATTCCTGTTTGCTACTCATTACAAACGTTCAAATTTCAGCTGGTAGGCTCAGCCCAGATAATTAATTCTCTGGAGAGAATTAATAACCCCAAAAATCTGAAAAGCAGATGAAATATCCACCAACCTAACCGGGTATAATTCATTGATATGTTCGAGAAAAGGATATATTTGTTTGAAGTAGCTGCATGATCTTAGCTACAGTAATTGAGTAATACAATCTAGTAAATCACCTTTATGAATGAAAAAGGTGTCATGGTTACAGTCCATTAGGTCATAGTCGTATCTGGTAATGTCCTTAAGCTTTAGATTTTGGCATACCTTTCGACATCTGGCCAGGCTGTTATACTCATCTGTATTTATAGCTTACACCAGCCAATCATATTCTTGAGGAGGAATCTGGATGAAGGGGTACTTATCCTTTTCCTTTAGAGAGCTGGCAGTGCCGTGCCCAGGACGTAACAGCCTTTTGAGAAAGGTCTTCATGACACAGATAAACCAAGTTTCTCCCCCCCCCCCCCAGCAAACGCTCATGTCATAAAAAGCCAACATTTCATTCCTGAAAATATAAGCAACATATCAGTATAACATTTCTTAAAAGTAACAACAAAAATATTTAAACTTAGTATCCGTCGCTTCGTTTGTAGATTTATGCCTGTCAACAGTGAAAAAAACGTTATAATTTTATTATTATTAGCAGATGTACCCAACGTTGCCTAGTATTAAACATAACATCAAATTTCTTTAAAAAAAAAAAAGTAAGTAAAAAAAAACAAAAAACGAAAGAAACTGAAACATGTGCCTGCAAGTATTATGTTTTTTCTAAACAGTTCACTTCTTTTAAGTAAAAAAAAAAATACTCAAGCTGAGATCAAAACCAAAACCTAAAGACAGTGATTCAAGTACGATAACCATTAGGCCAGCTTGCCACGATCATCAAAAAGTATTTTCAAACTTATTTTTCCCAACATAAGGAAGCTGCCAAACAGATAAAAATCCGACGGCCTCCACATAATCATTTTTTCAATTTTGACCCCTTATTAGCCATTTTTCCGGATAAAAACCGATTAAAACGTTTTCCACATGTCTGATTACCCTACATACCAAATTTTAAGGTTGTAGATCAAAAATTCGTTGAGTATATAGGTCGAGAAGTGTCCTCACACACACACGCATACACACACACATTCCCATACACCCTCTCTCAAAAATAATTCCACTATTTATCTAAATTTATTACTAAAATATTCATATAAAAGCATAGAATTTTCATTTTACTAGTGTGTCACCATTTATTAAGGCCCAAAGGCTACTTGAAGATGAAGGCTAAATGAGTGTCATGTGGACGGTGATATAATACCATGAGGATTGGTAATGATGATGGTAATTGGGCAAAATTTGTTCACATGGGACTTGAAAACAACCACGTTGTAGTCAGCTGAGAAGCAACTCCACGATATTGTGTTCTACAGATGGCCAATTCTAGTTCAGTAACTTAATTTTTTTAATAATACCCTCTATTTTATCTAAACTTTTCTCACACTCTCTGAAATATCGTCTTGCACCCCCAGGTTGGGAACTCCTGCCCTAGAGCATGTCACCTGTTTCTACTAGCGTGCGATCATTGGTTATGACTTGCGTGAGTGATTGAATAATAGTAATATTAAAATATATATGGTAAATGGTTATCTAGATACAAGTATGTTTACACCCACTTCACCACCACCACCACCACCACCACCATTGAGGAGGTGATAGTGACTAAGTGGTCAATGACTCGGACTGACAAACTTGGTGAGTCAAGTTCGAATCTAGTTCATTCCGCATAAACGCCTTCAACTGGGGATGTTGGCAACCTTCACGTGGTCCATCCCATAAATATCTAATGTCTTTTTAGAAAGAATTTTATGCTAGAAAGATAACGAGGAAACGAATGCAAATTATCTTATTCATATGAAATGAATGAATGATCCTCAACAATCATCATCATCAGCAGCAGCGGTTTGCAGTTCATTTTAATTGTTGGCATGTGTTAGATGGCTTTAACAAATTGACTTCTAAAGTAACCTATCTCTGGCTAGGTCTTTATTTATCCTTCTTTCTCTCAAATTCTTTCTTATCACAACTTCTTTTCACATTTTCATTGACCTTCCTTTGCAAACAGAACTTGTTACTTTAACTGTTCTCCAGTGCCTCACTAGTGTAGCTAGTCCTGGGAGATTCAACTCCTCGACCATCTGAGCCGTCCATTAATTGTTATAATACCTACGGGATCTGATTATATTAGATACATCTACTAGTAGATGTAAGCTTCTTCTTTTTTTCTCAAAAGTTTTATCAGCTAAATCGGCGCATTCAAGTGTCGATTTAGCTGATAAAAACCATCCCCAAAAATATGAAAATAAAAATTAAGTTAAAACCCAATTTAATAATAACATATAGGCGCAAAGAACCCTCCTCTTCGTCTGAGGAAGAAAAAAGAAGAAGAAGAAGAAAATGAGAGAGAGAGAGAGAGAGAGAGAGAAATTAAGAGCACCGTTACTAAGTAATTCACTTGACCTGAACTGTGACATTGCTTAAAATGTAAATGTCTAAAAGATCAAAAGAACGGCTTGTGTCATTATTTTATATATATCACTGTTAATAGCGAGCATTGCTTCTGTTTTGTTTTGTTTTTCTTTCTCTCTACTCTCGCGTGAGAATGACGACACATCAACCAATTTGGCGAGAACCATTCATGAATAATGACACTTCAACTCATTGAGGAAATAACTCTATGCAGCACATACAGCAATTTTATCACATTAACACATTGTGGAGTCTAAGACATTAGAACTTTACTCCTCTTTAGAACCGTACAGGGCAGACTCAATGGATAAAGATAACTTCCATTGTTGAGAGCCTCACTTACGTTATATCTACTAACCTCCAAAATCTCATCTGTCCATTATTATTATCGCCTCTCAGATAGTGAGGACCAGCAAGTCTCACTTCTTGATCTGTTCCTAACTACACTGCCTGAGGCTTGAGTGAAAAACACCCAGAGCTCACTTGGGAAAGCTGATCGTCTTATATTAGTAAATGTCACTCTTAACTCTTGACTTCAAATGGAAGAACTGTTGCTTAAAATGGTAAGGAATCAATTTTATTTTATTTTTTTATTTATATTTTTTTTTACAAAGGTGTCACCTCTTACAAAGGCCATTGGGACATTAGCGTAA
Organism: Euprymna scolopes; assembly: GCF_053919585.1. Classification (NCBI taxonomy): domain Eukaryota; kingdom Metazoa; phylum Mollusca; class Cephalopoda; order Sepiida; family Sepiolidae; genus Euprymna; species Euprymna scolopes. The sequence goes on from NC_136503.1 coordinate 79,515,312, forward strand.
TAATCCTTAGTAGTGGAAATTTGGTAAATTGGATTACTTAAGAGGACGGCTCATCAAGAACTTGTTTACATTGGACTTGAAAACGACCATATTGTAGTCAGCAGACAAAGCAGGCAAACAGAACAGAGTTCCACGGGCGGGCAGTTCTAAGAAAGAAGCTTTGTTCGTGGAATCTACGTTTAGGTTTAGGCACGGATAAAAAGGGTGGGGTAAATTATTGATAGTTTCAGGTAGGCGAGTGTTTTTCATAAAAGTTTGACATGGGGGGGGGCATAGATTGGAGCAGAGCCAGGCTAGCAACGTCCACAGAAACACTTTCATCTAACCTACAGCCGACCTTGTGTCAAACTTCCTAGAGTGGAGGTAAATAAAATAACGCAAGCAGTTACATTGCCATCTTCAGTTAAGTAGACGAGATGAGCAAACGTCGAAAACATACTAGTCTATATAAGCTACTCTCTTTCTTTTTCCATTCAGAAATAAAACCCTAGTTTATACAAGCTCCTCTTTTTCTACGTTCAGAAATAAAGAGAGAAGCTTATACAAGCTAGTATCTTTTATATTCGCTCATCTCATGTTCTACTCCTGAGATGACAACATAAGCCTAAAATCTCTCTCTCTCTCTCTCTCTCTCTCTCTCTCTCTCTATATATATATATATATATATATATATATATATATATATATATATATATATATATATATAAAAGTCACCTTGTCTGTCTGTCTATCTAAAGAACGACCTCTACCAAATTCCTCCATCAAATTTTGGTCTACAGACTTAAAACTTGGTATATAAGGAATTTGGACTTGTAAAACAAATCCGATTTAGTCTTTAGTCAGTAAAAGCAGCTTCTAAGAGCTCAAACTTGAAAAATTTAGAACTTGGCAGGTGTAAGTCAACTTCAAGTGCTCTTCTACGCATGCGCAAATATACATTTATATGTCTAACATCATTATTTTACAAAGTTTTTGTATGTGTATGGGTTTAGGTAAAACAGTAACGAATAACACTGGAGAGCTATATGTGTTGGTATCGATTCTTAGCAGATGGCACCCAAGTTATTTTTTAACTTTTGAAATCACTACTAAATATTGGGCACAATATAATAATCAATAGCGTATTAGGTTACTAACGATAAATACGATATCTGCATGGATTAAAATATCATATTTAAGTGTATTTTACGATCGAGCAAAGCCAGGAGGTCATTACTATAGATTGGGTACAATAATAAATATGAAATCGATATAAATTAAAATTAAAGCATATTTTACGACCGGGCAACGTCAGACGACTTGCTAGTTAACTATAGACGGTAATGTAGACATTGCAAATAATGATTGAATGAAAAGGAGATTATTGTATGTTTATACTGAGGAGACTTCCTGTCACAACTGATGTTAGAACTCCAATATTAATGAAAATGATGATTTCAATCAAAATTTCAGAAACATTTTATTATTATATCTTGATTTTAATCTTTGTAATTGGCGGCCATAAAAGTGGTGCAAACCTGTTTTGTTGGAGGAATTAATTTTATCTGCCTTGGGACGGGTATTTTTCCACTTGATAATATACTAGCCAATCATCAACGAGTGATGCAATGCAAACGTTTACATAGCTGCGATAAAAGTCGTCCGATCGTCGTACGATTTTAATCATTTGGCGAGGTCCATGGTATCCAATTAATCATCATCATCATCATCATCATCATCATCATCATCATCATGATCCCCGTCGGTAGTAGTAGTAGTAGTAGTAGTAGTAGTAGTAGTAGTAGTATGCCTCTTTGAATAAGTTGGTTCTATATAATCTCTATATAACGGGTTCATGTACAGTATAACTCCTATAATTTGAACATCCGCTTCGTTCAAATTAGAGGATGCTGTTCAAGTTTTGTGATAAAAAAAATGTGCTTCAGTTAACTTAAATTTTCTAAGAATTAAGAAATAGTAAATGAAATTCATTGCTATATGATACTTCAAGTATATATTAAGTTGAGTTTACGATATATTGCTAGTAAGAATTGTTAAATATTATTACCAGGAACAAAAACATTGAAAATAAATCAAATCTACCCTTACTTGTTAGGTATTTATTACCTAAGTTATCATCTACAGAAATCATACATTTATGTAAAATACAGTTTTTTTTTTTTAATTTATTCATTGAATGAGTCTCATTGCAGTTTCTATTTTCATCAATGGAGCTCTCAGGCGCTGCTATTGTATTCTGTAAGCGATCAGGAAAATCTACAATTTCTTGGTTCTGTAGCTTCTTTATGATTATATCTCTTTGGATTGAAATTGCTTGCAAAACATAGTTGTCACTAAAGTAAGGACTTTTTTCTAGAAATTTTATAACCGTCTCCATAAACTTTTCTGCATCATCCCATGATATTGCTTCATCAGAGTGTTCTTGGTTATTCCAAATGTTAGTCCAAATGAGAGGAAGTCCATATGAGAGGAAGTCCAAATCAAAGGAAGTCCAACTTTAGAGGAAGTTCAAATTAAAGAAGTTTTACTGTATATGTATATATATTTCCATATACCAGACTAACACCTAAACTAATTAACCGATCATTATAAATTTTTGAACACAGCTGCAAGGGTAAAGGAGCTGAATGTGGCCTATATGTAGTTTAATTTAAGGTACAAATGTGGAGTGGAATCCCTTCATTGAGAGAGATACTGCAGATTTTTGTGAAACTTTTATCAATAGGCATTAGACATTTTTAGGTATTATTAGATATTCCTCAACTTTCAATTTCCTTTTGAGTATTTTAAAGAGTTTTTAGAGACATAATATGGACATAATCCCTCATTTGAAAATTTAAATATTTCAGATTTGTCTTAACTATGATCAGTCGTCAACCTGATAGGTCCTGAACTATCATCCAAGCTTCAACCTCTGTCCCATCGACAAAATGTTGCATCCCTCTGCCTGTTCTGAAAGTATTTTAATACCCTGAAGGATTACAAGCCTTGTACCCTCTCTGTGTAAATACTCCTTTTAAACCCAACAATCAGCAAAATCCCACCCCTACGCAGTTGAGATCCCTAGATGTAAGAGAGCCTTCTACTCTAATAGTTTCTTCTCCAGAACTGCTAGACTCTCGAACTCCTTTCCGGGTTTCTGCTTTCCCAACTGTACTGACATGCAGAAGTTCAAGTGTAATGTGAACAGACATCTTGTTGCTCAGCTCCCTACATAGTATCCCTGCAACTTATGTCCCCGCCGATAGTAGCCCCTACTTGAAAATGGAACTTGTTTGAGGTGAAAATGGAATAATAATAATAATAATAATAATAATAATAATAATAATAATAATAATAATAATAATAATAATAAAATCGGGAGTTATGAGACAGATTAATAAGCAAAAAAAGTCTTCGATTTTAGAAATTTTCTAGAATAAAAAATATTCAATTGATTTGGATCAGAGTTGGAATAACGATTCTGAGTATAAAAAATTAGTATCATTACGTATTGTTTAGATTATTTGAACTATTGTTCTTATCTTCAGTGTCCAAATGTATCTTGTCGAACTCTGGAATCTTTCTGTTGAACTCGGGAATTGCACGGAACTTCGAACAGAACCTTTTATTTAATTCACGGGAGTAGCATGCTCTTGTACTGTCAGACATAACCGGATAGAAGTCTTAAGTAATTCACAATTGTATGCTTCGTATCGCCCGCACTAAGGATTGAACCTTTAATCTCGAGAAGAATGTCACCTATAACTGAATTCTACCCCGTACTTTATCCGTTACGTCACTGGTCCTTGATTTTCATCTAAAAAAATTTCAGAAACATTTTATCATTATATCTTGATTTTATAGAAGTGGTGCAAACCTGTTTTGTTGGGGGAATTAATTTACCTATCTTGGGACGGGTTTTCTTCAACTAGATGATATACTAGCTAATCATCAACGTGTGATGGAATGCAAACGTTTACATAGCTGTGCGATAAAAGTCGTCCGATCGTCGTACGATTTTTAATCATTTGGCGAGGTCCATGGTATCCAGGTAATCCCCGAACATCTGATTGAATTAGTAATTAAATCTAAACTTAAAAAAAAAACAAAAAAAAACGCCCCCTTTGTTTATAGTATCCCCTTTTTTTTATCAGTACTTAAGAAAGGGACAAATTAGATTGCTCAAAGATTAGGGGCCCTTTAGGCCGATTAAACAGCACACAATGTCTATAACGAGAAAAGTCAATTATTGTTTCTCATAGTAAACTTAACTTGATGGCGTGAGTTGATAAAGACGCCGCACCCTTTTCAAAAAATAAATAAATAAATAAATAAATAAATAAAATAAAATAAATAAATAAATTAAAAAAATAAAATAATAAGTCACGTGATGTGGGGAATGATAAATATGGCGTGATTATCCTACACACCCCACCCTCATTTTTCCCCATTGCAGCAAGAACGCAACGTGAAGATAATAAAAATATGTTGATAGCTTTTTCATATCTCTATTCAAACAAAGTTGCTTTTTCCTCTGTTCAGTCTCGAAAGACAATGGATATCCCCTGTAAGGGTAGCTGCGCTGCGCGTGAAATTGTGAGGCAAGGATTGCGCAATCTCAACCCACACCTCTCCTGAATCGACACTGTTTGTGTTCAGGAGAGATTCAGGACGACTGAAAACAATGCCAAAATAACCAGAGCGCACATACAGCACCTAGAATTAAACCTAAATAGTCGCCCATTTTAGTATTGACTAGGCTCCACGTTGCTTAACTTCGGTGATCAAATGAGAACCGCTTTGTCAACGTGATTATGCCGTATATACAAAGTTAAGTTTGTGAATATATCATTATATATTTAAAGGTACACGATTCAGTCCTAAACTAATTAACCGATCATTAAGAAATTTGGAACGTAGCTGTTTTGCATATGGTTGGTAATGGGAGCTATATTTAGTTTCGATTTTATAAAAAGGGGGTGAAAAGTGGGTGAGAACGCTTCGTGAAAATTCAGATACTTTTGATTTTTATGAAATTTTAACAATAGTTATTAGACATTGTTATGGAGTAAGGTGATTTCCCAATTTCAGGAATAATGGACTTAACCAGAGACTATAAATATAGCAACATTTAACATGTTACTAGCAGGCCATTCGGCGTTGCCCGATCGTAAAACAGCATAAATATTATACTTTAGTTAATGCGGGTTTCCTGTTCATTATTATAGAGCCAATTCTCTATTGATTATCATCCAATATATAGTAATGATTTCAAAAGTTATAATGAAAATATGACTTTGGTACCACACACTAGAATCAGTAACAGAACGCTTGGCGCACCAGTCTTAGTCGTTACTAGACAACCCGTGACCCGTTGGGTCAGGTTATATTAGCTATGGAATTAATGAGTGAGCGTGACACTTGTGACGTAAAGAAAATAGTTTTTGTGACATAACAGAAACATTTCTATGAAAGTATATTAAAATGGAAAAAGAATAAAGATAGATTTCTATGAGTCGTTCTGTTTATAATTGTTTATTTAAAAAAAAAACTTACAGCCATTGAATTATAAGTGGGTTGCCATACTTATATGTAAATGTGCACTGAACAGATACCATAATACTTAAAGTTAAATTCAAATTTTGACACATCTTTTAATTTAAACGAGAAAAAAAAACCAATTGGGACGCTGAAGACGTACACAGTAAAAGAAAAAATTTATTGTCGCGTTGATTATTTCGTATAATATATATCGTATATATGAAACAGGTCGATGATTACGTATTATTTGTAATCACGTTTTGCGTTTTCTTCCCATATCTTGAAGTTTTTTTATTCAATAAATTTAAGACATTCGCTTTTCTTAGGACGTCCGTTTGTTCGAAACAGAACGGTCAAACGATTTATGTTTACTTGTTTACGCTTTTATGGGTTTTGTTTATGTACGCATGCACAACCGGAAGTCGTAAACCGGATGTTGGGTTACAACACCCGTTACAAGGTCATTTGAGTTTTATAATTATATAGATGTATCTCTCCAGCATCGTTATCGTCTGAGCTACCGACAGATGGATAGGAAAAGTTAAAAATTAATGTTTAATTTTGCGCATGAGTAAAAGTAACAGCAGAAATAATGTTTTATTCGATTTACCCTGCCAAGGTGAACGGTTATATATATATATATATATATATATATATATATATATATATATATATATATATATATATATATATACTAGCAAAAGTATCCATCGTTGACTGGGTTCAAAAACAGCCTACAGAAAATGGACTCTGATTTATGAAAGTATGATAGCTTATGAAAAGGAAGGGTTGTAAATTTGGGTCGAATTTGGGGGTATCAAAACCAAAGCAAAATATGATGAAAGTAAAAATAAAATAGATAAATCCCATAATTTATTATACCATACCTGTTCACACTGAAACACTTATCACAATATTCTGTGGATCTATATTAAAAAACCTTGTTAAACTTTGTGACATATTTCCATTCTATGGAGGTCAGGTGCGAACGAACACCCCATAATTTTATTATACCATATTTCTTTGAACTGAAACATAATTATCAAAGTATACTTACGCAGATAGATATGAAAAGTCTTTATTAAAGTTTGTGCCTATTTCCATTCTATAGAGGCCAGGCGCGAACGCAGATCCCACAATGTTATTATACCATCCCTATTTAAGTTAAAACATACTTATCAAAGTATTCTTATGTACATCTATATCAAAAACACTTGTAAACGTTTTTTTTTTTAATTTTTAAATTTTTTATTTCCATACTTTGTGGACCAGACGCGAACGCAGAACCCACAATTTTAATGAACCACCGTTATGCCAGATCAAACATACCCATTCCTGTGTCTCGATATTATATGTAATCAGTTTTTTAAAATAGTCAACCATATAGGAGCCTATTCGTGACCACACACACACACACACACACACACACACACACACACACACACACACACACACACACACACACATTCAGCTTTAAATTATATATATATATATATATATATATATATATATATATATATTAATGACATCAAAGGGATGTAGTGTTTACCTGATATACGCAATGGTAAACTTCAAACTAATATAAATAACAGTATTTATATATAAAAAATTTATTCCCAACCAAATTTAAAAAGCTCAATACGCAATAGAGAGTAGAATTATTGTAAATTGTTTTTTGGAGTATTCAGTCGAACAATAAATTTTGATTGTAAAGTTCAACTTAAAGTTTTAATTTTCTTTCTTTTATATATATATATATATATATATATATATATATATATATATATATATATATATATATATACATTGACCCCTTAGCAGCAATTTTTGCCGGTCAGGAAGCAATTCGAAAGTGTGCTACAGGTCCAAATACCCTATATATCAAATTTAAACTCTGTAGACCAAATATTCAGAGGGGAGTTTGGTAGAGATTTTTCGCACACACACACACACACACACACACACACACACACATATATTTGCGTGTGCTAGAATATTTTCATCTTAAATTCTACACAATTATGAAGAATGTAGAAACTATGCATAAATAGAATTCCGCATGCATCAAACGAAATCAATCATCTTATAAGAAAGTATAAAAATAGATAAGTAATTATTAATGCTCCTTTCTCAAAGTAATATATAAATTAGTTAACTTTCATGTAGTTGCTCGCATATCCATGACTGAGTATATGAAGAAATTCGTTTTAATAATTTGTAAATAGAGACTCGGCTAGGGATTTTTATCTTAGGCCCGAAAGTCAACAGAGATTAGACCATTCCTGTAATGATCCGGTTCCTGTTGATCTTGCGGTGGGAGTTTAGTTCTGTGAAGTTCTAGGAGATCCACCCTCCCAGGTTTTACCTTCTCTTTTTGAAAAGGGGTTGGTTTATTACTAATCGCGTGAGGCATCTTTACCAGGGAATGCCGACGGAGCTGCCCAGGCACTTTTGCAAGTCAGAGTGTCCTTCCTCGGGGGTGCTGACTTCTCAATTCTACTTTCCGACCCTGGTGTCTAAGTTCTTGCAGTGGGAGAGAATTAAACAACAATTTTTAAATAGAAAAGTAGGCTTTTAATATCTATGTCAGAGCGAGAAAAAACCCTCAAATTTTTTATATATATATATATATATATATATATATATATATATATATATATATATATATAAGGGCAGCGATCTGTGGCAGTTATGGTCCTAGAATCATCATGATGTGTACTTGCGTAACATACTTTTGTACTTTTGTTAACGATACCATTATGTTTGTCTTAATTATTACCGGCATGCACGCTACAGCACTAGCAACTTACACTGTTACAAAAGACATCAATTAATAAATATTCGCCAAATTTCAGTTTCTTTGGAATATTTAGAAAATATAGTTTGGCAGTCATAATAAGTGCATAACTTTTCATTTGAAAATTCTAATATTTCAGATTTGCATTAAATTTAATCCATATTCATTATATACTAATTAAACAATATTCCCTAAATCTCAATTTCTTCTTAAGCAAAATTTGAACAAGGATTCTGAACATAATGTTTACTGGCATTAAATTTTGATTTTAATCTTTGTAAAGAAACATAAAAGCTATTAAAAACTGTTCGGTTTAGGGAATTAATTTTATCCGTCTTGAAGCATGTAATCTTCTAGTATATATATATATATATATATATATATATATATATATATATATATATATATATATATATATATATATATATATTGAAACGTGGAATATAGACTTTTGTCATTTATTTGTATATGCTCTGTCGTTACATCGAGATTCATAAATTAATGGATTCCTATAAATAAAAGAGGAAATATGATTTAATAAACACAGTTTCCCATATATATATATATATATATATATATATATATATATATATATATATATATATATATATATATGAATCCATTAATTTATGAAACTCGATGTAACTACAGAACATATACAAATAAATGACAAAAGTCTATATTCCACATTTCAATATGTTGACCATCTTACATTTTAACATACTTAAAGAAATAAACGGTAAGATGATCAATATCTTGAAATTTGGAATATAGACTTTTGTCATATATATATATATATATATATATATAAGAGAAAGAAAATTTACAGTGTAAGTTGAACTTTACAATCAAAATTTATTGTTCGACTGAATACTCTAACATACATATCCAGCATTTTTTCACTTCTTTTCTTGACAATTTACAAGTAGAATAAATTGCAGTTTCACTTAATGCCATAAATAGCAAATTCTAGCATTGCTACAAATATATAATTTGCTGATTTCTTTATGTCCTCTGATGAGAAGAATAAAAAGAATAGCACTCTTTGAAACTCCGCCGAATAAGGACTTAGTAAATTATTTTTTGGAGTATTCAGTCGAACTATGAATTTGGATAGTAAAGTTTAATTTACAGTTTTAATTTTCTTTCTCTTCTAATAAACTGTATTCTCTATTGTGTATTGAGTTTTTTTTTATTCGTTTGGGATTAAATTATCTATATATAAATACTGTTACTTATATTAATTTGAAGTTTACCATTGCGTATATCAGGTAAACATTACATCTCTTTGATTTCATTGCTATATATATAGATGTATGTATACATAATATATACAAATATAAGGATCTTTGTCTGTGTGTCTGTGTATTTGTGCGTGTGTGAGTTCGTTTCCTATGGACTCATAAACGGCTGGGCTGTTTTTTTTTTTTTTTAATTTCATACGAACATACTTTATGTGTCTAGCAGTGTTTTTTTTTAGATTGGTTTTGTATCGAAATGTCTTTGATAAGTATCAATTTTCGATAATCGAAAAATAAATCCGATGAAAGAAGGAACAGGTGATTTTGACTTAAGTTAATGCCCTATACAGCCTAACATCACAAGTGTATTTAAGAAGTTTTATTACCGCACAAGCGAAAAGACCCGGCATATAAAATCAACAGTAGAATCTCTACAGTACAATTCAGATTACAATATCTTGTTGATTAAGTAACTGCGAGGAGGGGGGGGGGCTAAAAATGGGCGATTTTACCAATTTCGATGACAATAAAATATGGGTAAGTGAAACATTCGTTGATACTCATTCATTCACGGACAACGTCAGGTCTCCCTACTATATATATATATATATATATATATATATATATATATATATATATATATATATATATATATATATATATCCTCATCTTGAGTTGAGTATATTGAGAAGTGATACACGAATTACCATTGGCGTATAAGCGATGCTCATTGTATAAACAAATCGAGCTTAGGTATTTCGGATGATGTCAGAACATCGTTAAACTTAAACTCGTTCAGCAGCCGCCGATAGGATAATGGTTAGGAGCCTTGACTCTCGTACAGACGGTCGAGTTTCAATCCTGGCTTGAGGTAGTTGCCTGTCTAGCCGCACTGATGAGCTGTGAAACGGTGAAACAGTACTGGATGTGGATGACTATATATATATATATATATATATATATATATATATATATATATATATATATATATATATATATATATAAACTGTTTGTATCTGTTTTTTACAATGAATACAGCTAGGTAGTAAGTTATTATATGGCAATTAAGCTATACAACATTTTCCACGTTTCATCGATGTGAGGATTCGTAAAGCAGAACGAATGTTTCACCCTCCCATGATTTATTGTCATCGAAATAGGTAAAATCGCTCATTTTTCAACCCCCTCCCCAGAGTTACTTAGCCTGCATAGAATTGACGTCATGACGTAGTGCTGAGTTAGCTAGTTCGCCAACCGGATTTTTTGTTATTCATGCATCTATTTTTCACAGTCAATGGTCGCATGTTTATGAGACAGAAATCCACTTTACATGCAATTCATTCTGTTTCTTTGTTCGTTTTTGGAAAGAATGGGTAATTTTTTCTTTGTGTGTTAAAAGGTGACCTAGTTTTAATCTAAATATGTTTAGATATGTTTGCTTATATTTTTGTTTAAAATAGTTTATTTCTTTGCTAGCAGGGACGCACTCGATCTTGCCGGTCGTAAAATATGCTTTACATATTTTAATTCATGTAGATGTCATATTTATTATTACAGAGCCAATCGCTATTATATATATATATATATATATATATATATATATATATATATATATATATATATATATATATATATATATATATACGAGGGGCGTGCAATAAGTAATGCCCCTGACCCACTTCCCATAGTAATAGCGCAACGAAACTTGGCACAGTTATTAGTCTTTCTCTACATAGGAATCACCCAGAATTATGCATTTCCCCCATCGTTTGATGCAGCTCTGGAGACCGTTTTTGTAGAAGGCCCCAGGTTGGTCCTCCAACCACGACGTGACTTCGGAAATCAAGGCTGCACCATATGGGAAACGCTTTCCTTTCAAAAACAACTTCATGGCTGGGAAGAGGTGAAAGCCAGAAGGTGCAAGGTCAGGAGAGTAGGGAGGATGGGGTAGGATTTCATAACCACATACCTGTGATTCTGATCTGGCGACATGCGAGTTGTGGACTGGAATGTTGTCCTGCAGGAGGAGGGTACTTTTGCTGATCTTGCCCTGCCTCTTGATTTTGATAGCTTCCCTTAATTTCCTCAAAACTGAAGCATAATAGGCTTCTGTAATTGTGGTACCCTTTACCAAGAAATCTGTCATCACTACTCCGTCCTGGTCCCAGAAGACTGTGAGCATGACCTTGCCAGCGGAGGGCTGCACCCTTGCCTTCTTTGGAGGTGGTGAGTCTAAGTGCTTCCACTGCATTGACTGGGCTTTGGTCTCTGAATCATAGTGATGGACCCAGGTTTCATCCTGTGTAATCAGTCTTTTGAAAAACTTTGACTCATCTTCTTGGCACATCTCCAAATTCATCCTCGAGCACTCGACGCGTTCTCGCTTCTGGAATGGTGTGAGCAACCTGGGAATCCATCTGGCAGACACCTTATGCATATGCAAATGGTCATGAATGATAGTTTCCACAGACCCTGTACTAATCTTGACATCTTTGGCAAATAGTAATGCGCTGATCTTCCAAAATGGCAGCCTCAACTTGACAGACAGATGCTTCATCAATGGCAGAAGGGGGGTGGGGGGGGACCAGGTCTGGGAGCTGTTTCCACAGACTTCCGGCCATGTTTGAATTCACGATGCCAGCGTTTTACAAGGTCATATGATGGGGCATTATCACCATAAGATTCTTTCATTTCATCAAGAGTCTCCAGTCGTATGCATCCTTTCAAATACAAAAACCGGATCACTGCTCAACATTCAACAGGCTCCATTTCACACCTGACTCAGTTCAAACACCTGTAAAACAGAAACCACAATGAGTTCAGAGCTGTAATTTGCCACATAACCCGTAGAGATATAAATCATTACACATGCAAAATTTCAGCGCTAGATCAGACAACTGGAAGTGGGTCAGGGGAATTACTTATTGCACGCACCTCGTATATATATATATATATATATATATATATATATATATATATATATATATATATATATATATATATATATATATATATAAGTGAACGTGTCTGTGTGTCTATCTGTATGTCTGTCTGTCTGTGTAAATTTCCCTATGCAATAACTCTCTCAAATTTAAGTCTACAGACTAGAAACTTGATACTAAGATTAGGGAAAATCTATGTGATCGGTTTTCAGCTAGAAATTTGGCCGTTAAGGCATCAAAGTTCAACGATTTGATCTTTGAGAACTCTACCAAACTCCTCCGACAATTTTGGGTCTAAACACTTGAAATTTTAGATATAGGTTGCTTGGACATGGATCTAACTTAATAACTTGATTTGAGCCCAAAATAATTAATGTTAAGGGGTCATAATAGAGCTCAAAGTATTGACCCCCTTTTTTTTTTTGCTCAACATACACCTCCAAACACCCGGGCAACGCCGGGCTGAAATGCTAGTGTTTGAATTATATATATATATATACTAGCATTTGAATACATGGTAAAGTGGCAGTTTTACTAATTTATAACTGCTTTAAAGCTTCACCCTTCACTCATTTGTAAACCATATTTCAAACAATTATTACAGTTTATAGATCACCTTCTCAGCTATATTGTGAAAATATTTTCAATTTTCATTCATGAAAACAAAAGTTATGATGAATTTTCTGGTATTCAAAATCATTAAAAAAAAAAAAAGTAATGAGATGCGCGACACTTTTTATGACTGGTTTCTATAGCAACCACATCGCTTCAGCGACTACTGTTGCTACTAATTCACTGCTGTCGTGGAAAGAGAAGTAACAAGTGAAACAGAGAGAATGAAAGCATGAAAGGGAGATAATTGGGAGATTTTATTGAAAGCAGACGAGTGCCGTGCATTGTTATATACATATGTGTCTTTGGGGGCAAAAAAATAAGACTGAAATTAAACGAAGAACAAGTGAATTTATTGGAAACCTGGAAAAAAAATCATAGATTACAATAGAAAAATGCGAGCATGAAAAGTAATATGGTTAAGCTTAAACATGGAAAAGTAAAGGACTAATTGTTAAAACTGGAAAAGAAATGGACAAGATATTCTAGTAAAAAATATAAATTTATATTATAATATAATATTATAAATTCATGTATGATTACTATTTCCTATTAATTCCAATGTTATATGACCGTAAGTTTAAGAGTTTAGCGGTTAAATATTTACACATAGACAGATCCAGATACATAATCTACTGTTTTATTTATATAGATTAATTATTATTATTATTATTATTATTATTATTATTATTATTATTATTATTATAATATACATTTATTTATTTATGTGTCTTTATCCTAAGTTAAAATTAATTTTGGGTATGCATGCGTTTGCAATTTCACGTCTACAGTTGAATAAATTTTAGAGTTCTTTAAAATTTAGGATAGCTAATTTCTCATTCAGACATAGACGGGTCATATAAATTCCTACATGTACTAACTTTTTCTATTTTCCACTTAAATGTCGGTAACGTCCACTTTGTTTGAGCTTCATCAGAATTTTTGTGGTCAATTTTGCACATTCTAAACATCTCTATTAATACAGTATGGAAGAAACAACATTTATGACACTTATAGCATATAAGTAAGACTATCAAAGTAAATTGTAAAATTTGACTAGTTTGCATATTATGATGGCGGCTGTCTTGAATTTATAATAGTGTTACATTACTTTATATTTGTGATGGCGGCCATCTTAAATTTATAATAGTGTTGCATTTCTGTGCATTTGTGGTGAAGGTCGTCTTGAATTTATAACAGTGTTGCATTTCTGTGCATCTTTTTTATTTCCATTTTTCGATTCACAAATAATAAAGCCTCCCTTTCCTGATTCTGTCCATTGTGATTGTCTGAGCTCTGACCATGCTTATATTTGGAATTAACAGCATTCACATCAATAATCTACCATTCAAATATGGTGTAATAATGGTACCTACTTTTTCCCCTCTGACTACATTGCTGCACTCTTTTTCTTAGATTATGCTGGCAAAACACACTGAACCTTTAATACACAAAATAAAATGGATTAATTCTTTCCGTTTTTACATGATTTTTCACTAATTAAAATTACTGCTACTCAGCGAAATTTCAGTAGATGACGAACACACGAACACAGAAATACATCAGCCTCAGTCCAAACCAGCCGAGTGAGCACCCGTGGCATGCAAACAAACACACTTTGCTCAGTTTGAGAGAGAAAGAAAGAAATTGGGAATAGGGATAGAGGAACGGCGTTCAATGTTCTAGTCAGGAAACAAGGCCAAGCACAAGGTGGCTCTGGTAAATCTCTGGTATTGTATCTTTCTGCCTGGCTAATAGACAAAGAAGGAATGTGAAAGCCGACGATAGGCAGAACCTATCTACTCTTTAAACAATTTAGGTTTGCAAACCAGAGAATTTGTTCGAGTCACCAGCTCAAGGAAAGTTGTCGACCATGCTTGAGGAGGTCTCCCTCCTCCAGTTTTAGGATGACCTGACAAGATCTACTGGTCCATCACACAGAGAAGAGTAACCGTGCGCCTGGTTTCTACACCAGGTATTTCAGCACCCCCACATGGATGAAAATATTGAGTACCTTACTTTAAAGTTTTGCCCTATTCTAAATAAATAAGTGTAGGATTGGAGATAGATTCCCCGCTAACATTAAGAAGAAATTGTGTATCTATTAAGTATTGTGAGAGAACAAATCTGTTTTTGTAATTAATTTGTTTGAAAATAAGTGAATAGGATATCAATAATAAGTACCTGGATATGTAAGAAAATACAAAGCAAAGAAACGAAAGAAATGGTGGGATTAGATTTACATATAGAGGTTACACACAACGCAGATAGATAGACGCACTTAAATTGGGGTCCTTCGAGCGACTCATGTTGGTCTAGACCATTGAAATGAATTTGGGGTGCAAAGATTACCATATATTTGAGAGCAGTAAGAAGAAAGGAGGGTCTGCCTTAAGAGTCAAATGTGTTCTTTTGAAGAGTCAGTTAGTAGTTTTGATACTTCCCTTCCTGTATTTATTTGGAACGGTATAATTTTTCGATTTCTATATTCATATTTTAAAGCGTACAAACTCATTTTCCAAAGGTGATGAATGCTAGAAAATAGATGCATACTTCTAATTCCTCAATTGTATCTATACATATATTGCTAACTTAAACAAGATAGCACGTGAGACGAAAATCTGGAAAAATAGAGTTTCAAACGAATAGATAGCACGCAGTATGGGGGAAAATAAATAAATAAAATAAAATAATAAAAATAACTTTTTTAGTAATATAAATTTTTAAGACGGATGTAGACATGGTTAAAAATTGTTACTAGATTTGTAGTATAGGAATAGGAGAAAAATGTTCAAGTAAGATTTAAAATGACATTAAAGTAAGATTTAAAATGACATTAAAGTAAGATTTAAAATGACATTAAAGTAAGATTTAAAATGACATTAAAGTAAGATTTAAAATGACATTAGTTTATATTTGGTTCTAAAGCAGAAACTCTGTATCCTTGGACCCACAAAAGAGAAGACTATAAGGAGTATCTATTAATATAGTTTTAGGTAATAGTATAAACCGATTTAAGTACCTTCTATATCGGTGTAACATTAAATAAAGCATATAAAAAAAATGAACATTTATATCTAAGTAGATACTATTACAGTTATAAACATATACAACAACGATCCAGGCAGATATAGAATTCATACATTAAGTATCATAAAGTCCTGCTCGGTTTTAAAGTTTTGCATATTTTTCACAATTTCGTTGATAGACAAAAAGGCATTGGAGCAATCACTGAGCCAGAAGATGGAACAGCAATGCTAAACGAATATGAAATAGTGAAATTATGACGGGCAATGCAAAATTCAGATGAAAACTTGAATTCATGCCACACAAAGCTAATAGCTACATCTTGTTGCTATTTCTTGTAGACACACACAACATATCTCTTCATCTTATTCTAAGCATTTGGGGTGCTCACATTCTTCGATTATAGAGATGGAGAATGTAAATATCGACATTTTTTTTTTTGTAGAAAGTCTAAAAGTTGTTGATAGAATTCGGACAATGGATCAAATTTCCAGGGTATGCCACGTGACCTAGCCATCAGAAGTTAGTAACTAGACCTTTGATGGGTCAGTTTATGAACAAAGAAGCTTAGAGGATAGTGGAAATTAGAGAGTAGTGAGTGAAGAAACAGAGCTTAATAAAATATGATAATGTAATTTTGTATCAACATAGGGAGCAGACTCGCCATTTTGTATTATTTGGGTGAGAAAGGTGGTTTGGAAAATGTAGCTTAAAAAACTAAATAAAAAGAATACAGTATTAATGCATAATTAAAATACAAGGAGGTAGTTAAGCACTGAGGGGTTTAAAAGATTTAAGATAATGTATAATGCTGAAGAGATATAGGCAGCGTTCTTGGGGTCAAAACAGTTGAGCATTTTCATATTTGAAATAATTTTTCCATTTTCTTGGGCGACGGATTGTAATTCATTAATATAGCCAATTTTCTATTGATTATAATCCAATATATAGTAACTAACCTGGGTGCACGGCATTGCTCGGGTGTTTGGAGGAGTGTGTTGAGCAAAAAAAAAAAGTGGTAGTAGGCAGGCAGGCTTGAACCCATGACGCGAAAGCGGGAAAGAAAGTGAAAGAAAATCTGATGTCTTAGCCGATGTCTCCATGACGCGACCGGAAGTTAAAAACGTTAAAATTAACCAAAGTCAATCCAACGGGGACGATTACTTGCTAAAATGTCAGCGAAAAAATCGACTCCTCCTTGTACAAAATGGCTGAGTTTAAGGTGAAGGAATTAATGTTTTGGGCCAATTTTTTTTTATATTTGTCGTCCGAGATGCCAAGCTTCAAAATGATGCCAATCCTGTCAGGATCTGTCGCCTCTGTGGGAAGTTTTTGCGAAACATAAAAACATACATACATACATACATTTAAACAGACAGGTGAGATTTATATTATAGAAGATGATTTTAAAAGTTATAAAAAAAATATGTTTTGGGTACCATCCGCTAGAATCTAAACCAGTAAATTTAGTGCTCCACCCTTCATTGTTATTTATCTCTCCAGCATCATCACCGTCTGAGCTACTAACAGATTGATATAAAAGATTAAAAATTAAGCGACTTTGAGCTATGAATATTTAGTTTAGCGTACAAGCAAAAATAACATGAAGAGTAATATTTTATTCAACTTATCCCGCCAAGGTCACCTGTTTTGTTGTCAATGTAGTCAGCTAAAAACTAAGTTGAAAGTGTGCTACAGGTCCAAATATCCTATATATCAAATTTCAACTCTATAGACCAAATATTGAAAGGGAGTTTAGTAGAGACTTTTTGCACACACACCAACAAGGTCAATTTTATATATATACTAGCTGACTGCCCGATGTTGCCCAGTCATACAATGTGCTTAAACATGATATTTTAATTTATGCAGATTGCGTATGTATTATTATAGAATCAACCCCCTATTGATTATTATATATCATAAGGGCTAATTCGCAAAAGGAATTAAAAAATAAAAAATAATAATGATAATGTCATTCATCAATTTCCGTCTATGTTTGTTTACAAGATCACATCAGCTGATATTTGGGCTTGATGTAATGGCTGGTGTAACGTAAAATATTCCCCTATAAAAATTATTTTTTATCTATAAGAGAAGAAAGACTATTTTTAAGACAAAATTTTTTTCGATTTTCGATACTTATCGGATGAATTTCTGTACAAATCATATCTAAGAACACTATCAGACATATAAATTACCTTTGTGTGAAATTTGCAAAAGATAGGCTCAGCCGTTTCGAAACCTACGTAGAAGGAACTCACACACATAGACAAAGTGGCTTTTATATAATAGTACAGATATAGATAGATAGATAGATAGATAGATAGATAGATAGAAAAATATTTCTGTGTGTCAGAACGTTTCCATCTTAAATTCTACGCAATTATGCAGAATGTAGAAACTATGCATAAATAGAAATCAGCGTAATAGTGAAATGAAACCAATCATCCAATAAGAAACCATAAAAATGAATAAGTAACCAATTAACACTAATTTACAAAGAAATATGTAAATTAGTTAACCTTCGTGTTGTTGCTCGCTTATTCATGGCTAAGTGCATTAAGAAGCTTGTTTTAATAGTTTTAAAATAGAAAAAGTAGGGTTTTAATATCAATGTCATAGGGGAAAAACCCTCAAATCTTTAGGTATACAAATATATATATATATATATATATATATATAGTCTTTGAAGTTTTTTTAAAATTTGAAACTACACAAAAAATTACTTTTTATCATTCGTTAAAAAAAAAACAAAAAAAAAAACACTTAGTCAGTAAGTCATTTAATCACCTGCAATCACTGCATCAACTCTCTCGAATTTACTATAATACCAATTTTTTTTATTTTTTATTCTTTAAGGGATCATCAGTTGTTTACCATGAAACACTGTTTCGGGGATTTAATATATACATATATATATATATGTATGTATGTATATGTGTGTATATATATATATATGTATATATATATATATATATATATATGACAAAAGTCTATTTTCAAATTTCATGATGTTGACTATCTTATTTTCTTTTGTTGGATTGATAGTTGCTATTTCTTCTGATGAGTTAAGGACAAAATAGATTCATTGATTGATATAATAATTAAGTGAATGAGTTTAAGCTACGAAACAGACACTTTCAATAATTGTAAATGTCAACCTAATTAAAGGAATGAATTGTAAGATGGCCATCATCATGAAATTTGGAATATAGACTTTTGTTATTTGTTTGTTATATGCTCTGTAATTACATTGGGCTTCATAAATTAAGGATTGATATATAAACAAATGGAATATAATTGAAAATATCATATTTCCACAGAAAAAAACAAATAGGAAAAACAGATGGAGGAAGTAAGGAAGCATGGCTGTGGAAATATTTTTATCTGAATACGATATCCAACATGTTTAAAATATACCATTTGTTGTAAAAATCTTATGGATAAACATCTGAAGAAGTTGGTGAGGACAGGATATTTTTACGGAAACATAAATCGTAAAATTGCCAACTCATTAATGAAACGGCTGTAATGGAAAAATCCAGGAAATAAATGAAGGTTATAAAAAAAGAAAACGTGAGTCTTTGAATTTTCAACAAAATTTTGAACTATATATATATATATATATATATATATATATATATATATATATATATATATATATATATATATATATATATATATGACTTACTTGTAGTTTCATTAAATACTTTTTCAAGCAAAATCCCTACTCTCTGATAAGAAGGAAAGTATTTCTTCGAAACTCTGCAAATTAAAGACTATCCACTTATTTTGTGCTTCCTTTTTAAAATTAAATATGTTTTAACTCTTTTTCAAAGTGTTTTTTTAACATGTTTTATTAACTACTTGTTCTTATATATATATATATATATATATATATATATATATATATATATATATATATATATATATATATATATATTGTAGTGTAGTGTAGTGTAGTGTAGTGTAATAATTCTCCAAATATCAAGTTTTCTCAGTTGGTCATTTATTACTTTTCAAAAGGGATCCATTACAATATTGTTTCGTATTACAACTAACAAGTTTGCAAAATTATGTTATTGCTGCATATTTAGTCACTTACTCTTCAGATGTTTACCTTAAAAAACTAATAAAAACACCATTTTGGACAACTTACATGGTTCATGTAACCGACACACTCTGCTGCTCTTCTCAGTTACGAAGATTATAGTCATGCTGAATTTATTTTAACTTATATTATTTTCGTATGTTTTGTATTATTATTGTTCTGTTTTATTTTCATTTTATTTAAAGTTTTTTATGCGTTTTTTTTTTTTTTGTATTTATCACATAGATTTGAAAAAGTTGTCAAAAAACAAATATATAACAAATAAATGTTATCAAAGACAAAATAAGTTACTTTTCTACCAAACTGGATAAATTTTTAGTGTTTTTATTTGATGTAAAGTGTTTATTCGGCTCGAAAAACATACAGTGTTTAATCAATGTATTTGAAAAATGCAAATGGCGGCATGTTGCACACGATAAGTTTGGGAAAACGAGTTTAAACAAAAAATTATAGAAAATACTGTTAGAATCTCGCTCAATATATGTCACCGTGACATAGGCGGACATATATTCGGTGGGTTTCTAACAGTATTTTATATAATTTGTTTGTTTGAACTCATTTTCCCAAACTTACCGAGTTCAATAGTGAGCATGCCGACATTTTTCTTTTTAAAATATATTGATAAACATTGTATGATTTTTGAAGTGATTACACATTTTAAAGTGAGTAAAACCACTAAAAACCTTTCCAGATAGGTAGAAGAGTAACTTATCTTGCTTTTGATAACATTTATTTGTTTTATATTTGATTTTTGACCACTTTTTTGAATCTATGTGTACGGTAATACAAACCCAAAATTTAATTTAACTTGGAAATACTATTTAAAATACATGTGTGTACACTGCACAAGCACCCTTATTATCATAATAATAATAATAATAATAATAATAAAAAACTGGTGTAGATGACATCGACTGGCGCCACACCAACTATTTGTGAAGGGTCAGGGATGATGGAAAGACAAAGGTGGCAGAGTACTAACCAAATCTCCACTGGAAGTGTGCAGTTCAAATCTGGTACCTTGGGGAGGCATTTTGTCACCTAAACCCCAGGAAACACCAATGGCCAATGTCAACGAGAAATCAGTAACAACAGCTGTTGCAATAACATGCAATTATCTGTACAAGTGGTCAAGAGGTGGAGAACACTGGAAATCTGGGGATACTTGTTGTCACTTGGTCTCCAGGGAACACCACAGGTTACTGCCAGTGAGCGATAACTGATGATGGCCTGTGAGACAACTAATACGCTACACATTTTGATGAAAAACATGGGGAAAAAAATGGATATAGAAGAACAGAAAACCAAAACTTTAAATATAATTTCTGTATTTAAAGTAATAGTTATTTAAATATTTCAACATAATCTTGTGGGCAAAATCTAGCTTCCCAATAAGGGGGCACTCTGGATAGGAACAAAAATAATCTAAGTCATGAAAAGTTTCTCCTCCACCGACCGAGGACAGAAAAAGTAAAGTGTAGCATCAAAACAGATACTACACTGTGATCTTGTTCCGAAGGCCAAAAAATATTTGCGTTTAATGTTTCTTTAATTGTTTGTTCCCTAAATTCATAATTCACTTTTATCAGTATTAAATTGTATATTGCTTTAAAATTACATAATTTTACATAGATAACATTTGTATTTTATATTGAATAAAGTTCAGTTTAAGTATTAATCGAACTGTGTTCCTTTTTCTTTTTAAAAATGTTTTATTGCTCTTTTTCAAATGGCCCTCATATAGTACTGACAGTCTGACAAATCTTACCTACGGGCTTTCTTACTCTCGGTGGCCGTGGCACGGCCCTCTGTAATATTACGAAGGTCACGGTTCGAGGCACTGTTCAAAGTCCGCCAAAACTTTTTTTTAACCGTAGAGAGGGATGGGAGGGAAAGGAGAGAGAGAGAGGGGGGACAGAAGGCTATCTTAGAATTTGGCTAACCGTATATAGGCAAAAGGAATTATTCATTTTATCAATTACACTTGCTCTGAATTTAATGCCGTGGGTTGGCCAATATCAGGTTCTGATAAGAAAGAAAGCGGATGTTATCTCAAAAGCGGGATGTATAAGCCAAATTGTTAAGTAGCCAAGCACACACAATAAAACAGAGAGAGAGAGAGAGAGAGAGAGAGAGAGAGAGAGAGAGAGAGAGAGAGAGAGAGAGAGAGAATGTAAGTTTAAGTAAACGGAACTTCATTATGTGTGTGTGTTTTTTTTTATTCTTATTCTTCGAATTTTTTTTCCTCAGCACCAAAATCAACAAAATCTAGGCCACTTCTGAAAATTTTTTTTGTTTTCCTGTTAATTGCGATATGCTCCTGTGTAGTCCTAGGAAGTCCACCCTCTCATGTTTTGCCTTCTCTTTTTGAGAAGGGGTTAGGTTATTGCTAATCGACTAAGGTGAAAATACCGACGAAGCTGCCTAGGCATATTTTGCGCGTCAGGGTATTCCTCATTTGGGGCACTGGCTCTTCAATTCCACGGTTCGACCCTTGTGTCACATCTTCTCGCTGTGGGAAAAAGATAAACACCATACCATTTTTTTTCTCTATTGATCTTTTTCTTCCTTTTTTTTTTTTTTGTGTGTGTGTGTGTGTGTGTGTGTGTGTGTGTGTGTGTGTGTGTGTTAAAACCTGTTCCATATGTATCACGAAAGTTTTCGATTCTTTGTCAAATCATTTTCAGTTGGGGATTAATAGGGATTAATTAGTATTTAATGCAAAAATGAGCACAAGCTTATCCTGATCCAACCATTATTTTAGCATAAGGTAATTATTCTAATCAATGTGCTATAAATGTTTCCCCGTTTTTAACGGGCTAAAAAGTCTATATTTCTGTATTTGGTCAAGTGAATTCCAATCTACTTGAACGAATGCTACACCTTTGACTACTGGAGAGAACTTGAATGCCTACTAAACAAATTCCTCGAGTGTTTTTGGTCTTTCCATACAAGGGTTGGTAATGAAAATCTTACATGAGGATACTTTCCCCTACAAGTAAAATATAGAATAAGAGACAACAAAATGGAGTTTCATTCTATATTCAAAAGCAACTTTATTTGTTATCCTCGTTAGTAGCGTTAGTAGAAGAGAGAAACGAGTTAATAGGTGGAAGTGTTCTTGTGTGTAAAGATAGATTTGATATATCGCCGTCTTGTTGAGGAGAAAACAACTCAGTCCACGCGTGCCTGCAGGCAGCAGTCATCAGGACGAAGGAGGCCGGTTATAGGAGAAAGAAAGAGCAAAGTCTTCAGAGCATTTAAATGTTGTAGTGTGTGTGTATGTGTGTGTGTGTCTGTGTGTCTGTGTGTGTATGTGTATCGGTGTATCGATGAGAGCAATTCTGTAGCATGATAAAGAATGTTTGTTTCGGTGCCGCACGTGAAAACAAATGTGTTAGAGGGTTGCCAGGTTGGTTTGTTGTACTCACGTTCAGCCTGGGGCCAAAGGCCCAGGTGAAGTCTGCTGCCCGGAAGAGTCAGGAGGAAGGAGGGTTAAAAGTTTCAGATTTCACCCATTATGTACTCGGTCACGTGATTGAGAGCTAGCTTATGATTGGAAAAGCTAGGGAGAAAATGAATTTCAAATCGCGAGCCGCAAGAATTAGTTCCTGCCTGTGATTGTAGCAAATTTCGGCGGCTCCAAGTAAAACCTGACTAAATATTCAAAATTGTTTAGTATTTACAGCCTAAATAAAATCCTGCTCACTAAAGCTACTTCACACTTGCATATACAAGGTGTCTTCAATAAGTATCCAGACTTTCTTTGTATGATTACTTTTAGTACACACATGAAAATCTAGTCTCCTTCAAAGTAATTTCCTCCGGCTGCAATGCACTTGTTGTACCATTCCAACAACTTATGGAAGTCCTCTTGTTTGAGCATGTCAACGATCCTCGTACAGCCTCTTTCATCTCATCAATTGTCTCATAATGACAGCCTGTAAGGTTTTCCTTGAGAATAACCAAAAGTCACAGGGAGCAAGGTCTGGACTATAGGGAGGGCGAGGAACTGTCTTAATGCCCATCTCGGTCAATTAGTCTGTGATCTTTTCTGAGCACCGTTGGAACAAACTTTGCGTGCATCTTCTGCATCTTCAGTTCCTCGTGAATAATTGTGTGTACAGTTCCCACACTGACATCAACCTGTGCACTTATTATCTCTATAGACACACGACGGTCCTTATCCATGAAATTCTTTATTCGACTAATCAACTATGGTGTTCTGACTTCTGTACTCCTTCCATAGTTCTCACCATCCTTCACAGACTCTCTGTCTTCCTTGAATCTCTTATGCCATGCACAAACTGATGCTCGATTCATGCAAGATGACCAAAAGCAGTCTGAAGCATTCCATACGTTTCTGTGTCATTTTTTTCCAAGTTTAAAACAAAATTTTATTGCATATCATTCTTCTAAAGTGTCCGCACATCAAGGTTGCATGTTTGAAACTCACCAGTCGTGATAATCAGGCTTTAGTAGGGTGTATTCCAATTCCTGCTGTAGTTGTTCATTTGAACCGGAAATCATAAGAATTGGTCAGTCATCTCATAAGATGTATAGCAATAACATATTGAATTATCAATAGTCTGCTACAAATTTAATTGGCCGTACAAAAATTCTGGAAACTTATTGAAGGCACCTTGTACAAGGGATGTCACATCTTTGCCAAGTGATGATCTACAGTAGCAACACTGAGCTGGATACTCCGCCAGACTAGATAAATTCTTGTCCTAGCATCCGGTAAGAGCAAGAGAGCACAAGAAAGATATACTTGCACACAATGGGTGAAATGGGGAAAAGAAAAATGTTCTTTCTTTCTTTACTAACTCAACATTTGAGAAGCAAAGGAGAATTTGATGGAACACTCGTAATATCTATGCTTTGTAGGAAATTTAAGCTTCCATAATTTAGAACTTGGCAGAGAGAAAATTGACACAACGATAGAAAGGCAAACTTACCCGGTATGATGAAAAACCAGCCGTCTTCCTTTATGGAGTTGCAAAAATCGTTGCATTCTTTTTGCGTCTCTATTGTGTTTGATAGTTGATTTCATAAGAAGTGTTAGTTGAATCTCTATTGCGTAGAGTTTAAAGTTCTTGGTGAGGTTCCATTTAGTTATGGCTCCAATTGAATGAAAGGCAGATAAGTTCTCCGAATAGTCAAATACGATATCAACATTATTCGCTGATGTAAGATGATATAACATCATTAAATGAAACCTAATTATTTAGGTATAATAATCTTGTGGAAATTATCTTCCACCATCTTTCTTTCTTTTTTTCCTTCCTTCTTTCTGCTGTTTCTGTTCTTCCTTCCTTTCTTCTTAACCCCTTTCCTGCCCCCCTTCCCTAGCTTCCCCCCCCTTTTTTATGTCATCTGACTCCCTTATGCCCGTTGATTGGATGAGACGTTTTCGTGCTAAATTGAAGCTCGTGTGTGATATTTTTGAGTTAATTCGACAGTTGTGGAAAAGGCGTCGTCGAGACAACAAGTATCGAATGTATTCCCTTAAGGTCTTGGATAAAAAGGGACGCCTGGAAATTTACTAAGGCGTTGTGCAACTCTGTCCTGACGAGACATTAAAATCGTTGAAAAAAGAGCCAAGAGAAGAAAATTCGCCTCAACGTTTTCTAAGACACTTGAAAACTGAATATAATTATCGAGAAAAAGATAATTGAAGTTTTGAGAAGAAAATTCACCTGAAAGTTTTCTAAGACACTTGAAAACTGAATATAATTATCGAGAAAAGGATAATTGAAGTTTGAAAAGAGAATTCGCCGCTGGAAAGTTTCTAAGATACTTGAAAACTCAAAAATATTCTGCCTCCATGGAATTTTAACCTTTGCAAAAAGGACTACGGAAACGAGTTTCCAGGAAGGGGACTGACAAAAAAGAACTTTTAAACAACACAAACTCAGAAAGTAAAGGCCCCAACAAACGAACTTTCTAAATGTTCCATTCGAAAAAAAGGCGCCCAGAAGCTTCCAGTAAGTGCTCCCCCCTTTTTTCTTTCTTTCTTCCTCCTTCTCTATCTCTCTTTCCTTCTCTTTCCCTTCACTCTCTCCCCTTTCGGTTACTACTACAAGAACACTTGTAAGCCAGATGGACATTTTTGGCAGCCCCATAGAGGTCACGGACTTTTCCTTTTGATATCATATTTAATAAATTCTATTTCTCATATTTTTCTCTTTTTGTTTGTTTTCTTCCTTGATGTTTCAGAGTTTAGTAGTAACGGCTAATTGATTAAGAAGAATTACCTTCCACGGGAAGAAGTGGATAATAAAATTTCTTCAATCTCTCTGATGAGAGAACAAAAGGCGCCAATCGCCCTTAAATTAACGACTCCATCGTTGCAAGGAGAAGGGACGAAAATCTCGTCTTACCTCTCTGAAATAAATACACAAAGTAAAGTTAGCGGATTGAACACCGGTGCCTGCCCGATGTTCCAATTTCAGTCCACTAATCAAAAGGGCTATCATAGAACATGGCATTAATTCATCAACCAATGAAAGTTCGCTCTTCGAGCCATGCAGTATCTCATATAGAGATCACGTGTTTATCCCAAGAGCATTTCTGAGGATTTCAATTGAAGTAAAATGATACAATGAGTAAACTTTAAGTTGTATCTGATTCATGAAACCGGAAGTACAACATGTCCTATCATTCAATAAATATGATATTGAAATAAACAAATGTAACATTCTCTTATTCACTGTCTTCATATATATATATATATATATATATATATATATATATATATATATATATATATATATATATATATATATATATACACTAGCAGATATATATATATATATATATATATATATATATATATATATATATATATATATATATATATATGTATAAGGAATGAAAAAATACCAGCGGTGGTTGACGTTATGATACGCACACATATTTGTCCTTCCCGACATGGGTAGGATTCAAAAACTGTCATTTTCGCACGATCTATGACTTTTTCTTTTCTTACATTTTTATTTCAATTATCCTGAAGATGTCCTCTGAAATAAGGACGAAACGTTGATTTTTTAATAATTTCATTCGGTTTTTCTATTTTTCTTAAAACATATATATATATATATATATATATATATATATATATATATATATATATATATATATATACACACACACTAGCAGAGAGACCGGATGTTACCTGGGATTGAATGATGACAACAAATGTTACACAAGCCTACATTTTTATTGTCATCGAAATCAGTGAACTCGGCCATTTTTTAATTAAATCAATCGATTGCCTGCTCTAGTTGGGGACCCATCGCGAGGCACCGGGAGAAAACTACACATGCCTCTACGCAGTGATTAACCCCACAATACTATTCCACAAGGCACTGTAGAGAACCTACTATCAATTTTATAAAATTATTTGTCAAGTATCATAGTTCAGTTGTGCTCTAAACAGAAACACTAATTTCGAACGCACCCCTATTATTGATTTTATATGCCTGACCTTTCTGCTTATTGGGTATATATATATATATATATATATATATATATATATATATATATATATATATATATATATATATATTATTATTATTATTATTATTATTATTATTATTATTATATAATTGGAACTCTGTGTGTGTTTCTTATAGAATCGGCTGGGTCAATATTTTTTGAAATTTCACACCAATGTATTTTATATATCTGGAAGTGTTTTTATATAGGTTATGTATCGGAATGTCTTCGATAAGTATCGATAATTAAAATAATCCGATGCAAGAAGGAACACATGATTTTGACCAAAGTATACACTTTACGCAGCCTAACATCACAAGTGCATTTGAGAAGTTTTATTACTACACAAATCAAAAGGCCCGACATATAAAACCAACAGTAAGTTCTTTGATATGACAGGGGCGCATTCGAAATGAATAAAGTACAATTGCACTATGATACTTGACTTTTTCATTTTAAACTTTAATTCGAGGCATTATATATAAAAAAATAATTTTATAAAATCAACAGTAGGTTCTCTACAGTGCAATGTAGACTACAATGCATTGTGAACTAAGTCACTGTGGGAAGGCATGTAAAACTTCCTCCCAGTGCACCATGATGGTTCCCCCAACTAGAAGCAGGCAATCAATTGATTTGATTGAAAAATGGGCGATTTCACTGATTTTGATGACGATATAAATATGGGAGCGTGTTGATCGTCATTCAAATCCGGGCAACGTCAGGTCTCCCTATTAGTGGATATTTTTTATTTTTATGTTTTACAAAGGCATCATCACTTATCAAGGCCAAGAGGCCACTCAAGGATAAGGGTTAAAGAGTGTACAGTAGACAATTGGACAATATAGTAATCGTTAGTAATGGAAATTCGGTAAATTTGTTAACACATGGAACAGCTCATCAAAAACTTGTTTACGTTAGACTAAAGACAACCATATTGTAGTCAGCTGGAAAGCAGGAAAACGGAAGACAATTCCACAGGCGTGCAGTTCTAAGAAAGAAGCTTTGTTCATGGAATCTACGTTTAGGTTTAGGCATAGATAAAGCGTGGGGAAATTATTGATAGTGTTTTCTGCTAGACGGGTGTTTCTTGTGATAGTTTGGTGAAGGGGGACCATAGATTGGAGCTCAGTCGAGAACTGGCCATGAAAATAACTATAAAGCAAAGACAAACTTGCAACATCTGTTCTGTGAGAAAGAGATTGCAGGGAAGAGAAAAGGACATCTCCTACAAAGCTACAAAGTCTATTTTGAACTCTATCAAGGCACGTTAAGTCCTTTCTAGCAGCTCCTGCCCAGATGTGGCAACAGTACTCCATCCTTGGACGTACCTGGCTCTTATATAGATAGAGAATAGCATCAGCAGTGAGATATCTACCGGATCGATAGAAGGATCTCACCATTTTTCCAGCGCCCTTGGCAATGGATTTAATGTATGTGTTCCATTTCAGATCAGGAGTAAAGGTCAAGACCAGATACTTGTCAAAACATGAGGCCTCCCCAAGACGAGACCCCTTCATTTCAATTGACGCCAGATGGGGATCAGAGCGTTGATGATGTAAAGATAAAAGCTTGGTTTTAGATACATTAAAAGTAACAAGCCACCTCTTTCCCCATGTACCACTTGCTCAATATCAGAAGAGAGAGAATCAGAGAGAACTTGGTCGTTTACGGTTTTAGATGTGCTACCATAGATAGTAGTGTCATCAGCAAAAATATCTACGAATGATGTAAGGATGTGATTTGGAAGATCATTAATGTAGATCGGGAAGAGAGTTGGGCCCAGGATGGACCCTTGAGGGACTCCATCATTTATACTGTGAGCTTCTGATTTTTACCCATCAACTACTACTCTTATGAACCTATCAGAGAGAAATGATTTAATAATTGAGAAGACATTTCCAGCTATACCGTAGCTGGAGATTTTGTGAAGTAAATCTTTATGCCATACTCTATCAAAGGCCTTTGATATGTCAAGAGCAATTGCCCTAGAAAGGTAGTCTCCATCAAGAGATTCGCTAATCTTATGAGATATAACTGTAAGCATATTTGCTGTAGATCTAGCAGAATGGAAACCATATTGCATTTCACTAAGAAGGTTATTTTTGCTGAGATGGTTGATTACTTCTCTATTTAACACAGATTCCAGCAACTTACTCGATGCACAGACTTATTGGCCTGTACTGAGAGGGAGATGAGCGATCACCTGAATTCTTAAATACAGGGCATACTGATGAGATTTTCCAGGGTGATGGGGAAAATAAATAAATCTCATTTCATTTGAAAATTTTATTTTAATAGTAAATATATTTATCTACCAGTTTCATGAATAACTTAAAAAATAAGAAGAATATCGTAAACACTGCTTAAAAAAGAAAGACATGGCATAAGAAAAACCGAATATTCGTAATTGCATAATATAACCCTGACAAAGGTTACAAAAGCAATCTAACTTTCAAACAAGATTTCTAGCACCACAACTTTCTGATTTTCCTTCTGCTCTATACAAATTGTTTTGCTGTTTTCCATATGTCGTTTCATTTATCTAAGTTGGTCTCCACATATGCTAATTTGTCATATATTCCAGTCCACAAATCGAGATGTTTGACAGCATTAATGACTAAAACTGTGTAAGGTTATGCCAGATTTTATTAAAAAAAAAAAAGATATTGTAAAATAAATAAAAAAGGTAGCAAAAATAATCCAATTTTCAAACAAATTTTCAGCACCATCTCTCTCTCTCCCTCTCTCTCTCTCTCTCTCTCTCTCTCTCTCTCTCTCTCTCTCTCTTCCTCTCTCTGCTCTGCTCTTCTCTCTGGTCTCTGAAAATCAACTGATTGTTTTCAATCCGTCTTTTCATCTATAGCAGTTGGTCTCCACATATGCTAATTTGTTAATTATATATGCGGATCAAATCCCAACTATAAAAGTATGCAATTGTGAAGAAGCCCTTTTCAATATGTCAGTAGAGCTAGGTAATAAATTATGAATTTATGGCAATTAAGCTACACAATCCAATTTTCAAACAGATTTTCAGCACCATCACTCTCTCTCTCTCTTTCTCTCTCTCTCTCTCTCTCTCTTTCTCTCTCTCTCTCTGCCCTTTTCTCTCTCTCTGCCTTTTTCTCTCTGTCATTTTCTCTGCTCTCTGAAAATCAACTGATTGGTTTCCATCCATCCTTTTATTTATAGCAGTTGTTGGTCTCCATATATGCTGATTTGTTAATCACATGCAGATCAATCCCAACTAAAAAGTATA